>NC_083777.1:32877641-33002641 GCF_963514075.1 Conger conger | reverse complement strand
TCTCATCAAATGCAGTCTATCTATATATCTCCTTCTGCAAGAACTGTGTTATGGGTGCGGTATCAGGTTACGCTAGCAGCAGTGATAAGCAAATGTAAAACAACCTACACAAGGGTGGCAACACAGGTTTTTATTCATGAACTGGTAAATCGATCAGTAGGCAATTTCAACTGTCAAATTTCAAATTTCAACTAGACACTAATTATATCAATCATTTGATTTAGCACAGACGACAGTTAAAGTCAGTCACTTACATATTAATTTTGAGAGAGTGATTGTTCATTTTGAGAGACTGATTGACTGGTCTGTGTTAAATAGACACTAAGAAGTCTGTTCTGAAGACCATTGCTGCCATGGACCTGGAGAAGATCAACATGGACCTGGTGGAGAGTCTGCTGGAGTGGATTGTGAGTGGAGAACATGACTACCCCCCAGGTGAGCGAGAGACCCACCAGGGGGCGCTGTCACACAGGCAGGAGCAGGTGACGGATGATGCTGCGCTTGCGCAGAAGGCAGTCATGTGACCCTGTTCCTCCTATCGGCAGGCGCGGTGCTTGTGTTCATGCCCGGATTGGCTGAGATTAAGATGCTGTATGAGCAGCTGCAGTCAAACAGGATGTTCAACAACAGGAAGTGCAAACGGTGAGGAAAGCGTTTCCCTGGTACCATTGTGGGTGTGCTGGGTTTCCGTGGTAACGGCTGTCGGCCGTTGCATTGGTGTTATTGCTTGAATGTAAAGCTTGAGTGGGGAAGCCTATAGTAGTGGCTAAGTTGCTTGACTCGGACATTACATTACATTACATTAATGGCATTTGGCAGATGTTCTTATCCAGAGCGACGTACAACAAAGTGCATACCCATAACCAGGGATAAGTGCGCTGAAAGACCCTAGAGGGAAGTACAATTTCAACTGCTACCTGTACAACAACGATAAGGACCAGGGCCTATTTGAATTATTATTATTATTTTTTTTTATTATTATTTTTTTAACAAACAAATAAACAAACAACAAAGCAAAAGTGACCAAACTTAACTAGCCAAACACTGCTTACCTAGCCAAACTAAAAATACCGATACAGAAAAAAGTAAATCACAGAAAGACAACAATTAAGGTTCACAGGGGGGAGGTAGGGAGGGACGGGGAGAGGTGCTGCTTGAAGAGGTGCGTCTTCAGTTTGCGCTTGAAGGTGGGGAGAGATTGTAGGTTGGTGGGAGAGCAGGAGTTGAGAAACATCAACTGTGAGTCTGTGAGGGGGGAAAAAGTGGAAAAGGAAGGGATGGGCCTAGAGGGGGGGAAGGGCACAGTGAGGGGGGCGGTGGTTGTAAAGGATCTGCGGATGACTGACCTTCTCATCGAAGAAATCAGCAAAGTCATCAGCAGCAAAGGAGGACTGAGGAGGAGGAGGCGGTGCATTGAGGAGAGAGGAGAAAATAGGGAACAGTTTCCGGGGGTTAGAAGTGGAGTTCTGAGAGAAGGAGGATGAGAGGGCAGCGGGAGTGGCGGTGTTGTCAGGTGTGATCCAGGTCTCAGTTAGGGCAAGGAATTGTAGGGACTGGAGGGAGGCATATGCGGGGATGAAGTCAGCCTTCCGAGTGGCAGACTGGCAGTTCCATAGTCCCCTTGTGACCGCAAAGTCCTCACGGGGTCAGCGGGGGGTAGCTGAGGTTGGAGGGGTTCCGACGTCGTGGAGGCCCCACGTCTCAGGGGGTGTCTTCGAGGGAGGGAGCAAACTGGGATGGGGTGAAACATAACATAACAAACTGGGACGGAGCCTGGGGCCGAGAAGGTTGGTGGTTCAAGCCTCAGTGTAAGCACATTATTCCAGGGGGGATTGGGCCCTGCTTATTCTAATCAACAAAGTCACTTTGGATAGAAGCGTCATCTAAATAACTGCAATGTAATGTGTGGCATGTGTGTGGGGCAGGTGTGTGGTGTTGCCCCTGCACTCCTCTCTGACCAATGAGGAGCAGCAGGCGGTGTTCCAGCGACCACCCGAAGGTGTCACCAAGATCATCATCTCCACCAACATCGCCGAGACCTCGGTCACCATCGACGACGTCGTCTACGTGGTGGACTCCGGAAAGATGAAGGAGAAAAGGTCACACACACTCACACTCACACACACTCACTCACACACACTGTCACACACACACACCCACACACTCACACACTCTCACTCACACACACACACACACACACACACACACTCACACACTCTCACACACACACACACTCACACTCACACACACACACTCACACACTCTCACACACACACACACTCACACTCACACAGACACTCAGACACACACACACACACACACTGCCCCCCACCACACACACACACACGCACACACACTTTCTCTCACACACACACACTCACACTCACACGCACTCACACGCACACGCACACACACACACTCACACTCACAGACACACACACACTCACACTCACAGACACACACTCACACACACTCACACACACACCCACCCACACACACCCACACACACCCACACACACGCACACACACCCACACACACGCACACACACCCACACACACGCACACACACCCACACACACGCACACACACCCACACACACGCACACACTCACACTCACAGACACACACACACTCACACACACACACACACACACTCACACACACACACACACACTCACACTCACACACACACACACTCTCTCACACACACACTCTCTCACACACACACACTCACACACACTCACACGCACACAGACACACGCGCACACACGCGCACACACATGCACACACACACACACCCACACACACTCATGCACACACACGCACACACACACTCACACTCACAGACACACACACACACACACACTCACACACACACCCACACACACCCACACACACCCACACTCACACACACACACTCACACACACCTACACACACTCACACACACTCACACACACTCACACACACTCACACACCCACACACACCCACACACACTCACACACACTCACACACACACACACACACACACACACACACTCTCACACACACACACACTCTCACACACACACACTCGCACACACTCACACACACTCGCACACACTCACACACACTCATGCACACACACACACACACACACTCACACACACCCACACACACTCACACACACACACACACACTCGCACACACTCACATACACTCACACACACACCCACACACACTCACTCACACACACACACACACACTCTGACCCCCTGCACCCCCCTGCAGGTACGATGCGGCGAAGAGCATGGAGAGTCTGGAGGACTCGTGGGTTTCACGGGCGAACGCTCTGCAGCGGAGGGGCCGGGCCGGACGAGTGGCCTCGGGCGTCTGCTTCCACCTCTTCACCAGCCACTGCTTCTCTCACCTGCTCCCCGAGCAGCAGCTGCCTGAGATCCAGAGAGTCCCCCTGGAGCAGCTCTGCCTCAGGTCAGACCCTACCCTGCTCCCTACAGCCATTGCCCTGCTCCCTACAGCCCTAACCCTGCTCCCTACAGCCCTAACCCTGCTCCCTACAGCCCTAACCCTGCTCCCTACAGCCATTGCCCTGCTCCCTACAGCCCTAACCCTGCTCCCTACAGCCCTAACCCTGCTCCCTGCAGCCCTAACCTGCTCCCTACAGCCCTAACCCTGCTCCCTACAGCCCTAACCCTGCTCCCTACAGCCCTAACCCTGCTCCCTGCAGCCCTAACCCTGCTCCCTGCAGCCCTAACCCTGCTCCCTACAGCCCTAACCCTGCTCCCTGCAGCCCTAACCCTGCTCCCTACTGCCCTAAACCTGCTCCCTACAGCCTAACCATGCAGGCCTAACACTAACCCAAACTGTACATTTGGACTACCTACTTTTCCAGCTAGTCTATTACCTTGAGCCCATTTGGAATGCTGTAATAGATGTATACCTGACCGGCCAGCGGGTTCCTTGCCACTGTTTGAAGGTTTTTCTCCCCACTGGGATGTTTTTAGCTTGTGTGCTATTTGGGGTTCAAGCCGAGTGTTTGCCCCTTCCTTTTAGCTCTTCTCCAGCTCTGCAAAGCCTGTTTCTGCAGTGGCTCTCCTGCTCAGCTGGGTGCACGGGTAACCCGGCTCTCTCCTGTCGTGCAGGATAAAGATCCTGGATGTGTTTGCGGAGACGTCGCTGGCGTCGGTGTTCTCGCGGCTGGTCGAGCCCCCAGCCCCCCCCAGCGTGGAGGCAGCGGAGCAGCGGCTGCAGGACCTGGGGGCTCTGACGGCCGAGGAGAAGCTCACCCCCCTGGGGTACCACCTGGCCTGCCTGCCGGTGGACGTGCGCATCGGGAAGCTCATGCTGTTCGGGGCCATATTCCGCTGCCTGGACCCCGCCCTCACCATCGCTGCCAGCCTGGCCTTCAAGTCACCCTTCGTAAGGGTCGCCGTAGCAACAACTGCAAACCCAGGGGTCACCATAGCAACAACCGCAAATTCAGAGATTAGTGTGTAAAGGGCGGTGGGATCAGTTTCTCTTTAATCTCCTCTCTGCCCCCGGCCTTCCCAGGTCTCTCCGTGGGACAAGCGCGAAGAGGCCAATCTACGGAAACAGAGCTTCGCTCTGGCCAACAGCGATCACCTGGCCCTGCTGCAGGCCTACAAGGTGCGTCCTGGCCCAAAAACAGACATTACAGTGCACCTGTAGGCAGTGCTTGTCGCATACCTGCTGTGTGCAAAGCCAGGTACTGTCCTAAGCACTCTCTCTATACAGGGCTGGAGTGCTGCAGCCAGGCACGGAAACCAGGCTGGCTTCCGGTACTGCCGGGAGAACTTCCTGTCTGGACGTGGGCTCCTGGTGAGAATGTCGTGTTTGTTCTTAAGTCAGCAAGCTTATACAAAGCAAACTCATATTGAGTGATTGTCAGCGTTTTGATTGATGAGGTTGTTTTGGTCCCCAGGAGATCGCCAGTCTGAAGAGGCAGTTTGCCGAGCTGCTGTCGGACATCGGCTTTGTGAAGGAGGGCCTGAAGGCGCGCCTCATCGAGAGGCTGGGCTCCAGAGGGTCTGACGGCGTTCTGGAGGCCACAGGCCACGAGGTGAGCAGTCAGGAGCTGCTGCCCTAACCCTAAACCTGCTCCCTACAGCCTAGCCCTGCTCCCTACAGCCCTAGCCCTGCTCCCTACAACCCTACCCCTGCTCCCTACAGCCCTAACCATGCTCCCTACAGCCCTAAACCTGCTCCCTACAGCCCTAACTCTGCTCCCTACAGCCCTAACCATGCTCCCTACAGCCCTAACCCTGCTCCCTACAGCCTAGCCCTGCTCCCTACAGCCCTAGCCCTGCTCCCTACAGCCTAGCCCTGCTCCCTACAGCCTAGCCCTGCTCCCTACAGCCTAGCCCTGCTCCCTACAGCCCTAGCCCTGCTCCCTACAGCCTAGCCCTGCTCCCTACAGCCCTAGCCCTGCTCCCTACAGCCTAGCCCTGCTCCCTACAGCCCTAGCCCTGCTCCCTACAGCCTAGCCCTGCTCCCTACAGCCTAGCCCTGCTCCCTACAGCCTAGCCCTGCTCCCTACAGCCCTAGCCCTGCTCCCTACAGCCTAGCCCTGCTCCCTACAGCCCTAGCCCTGCTCCCTACAGCCTAGCCCTGCTCCCTACAGCCCTAGCCCTGCTCCCTACAGCCCTAACCCTGCTCCCTACAGCCCTACCCCTGCTCCCTACAGCCCTAACCCTGCTCCCTACAGCCCTAACCGTGCTCCCTACAGCCTAGCCCTGCTCCCTACAGCCTAACCCCTGCTCCCTACAGCCCTAACTCTGCTCCCTACCACCCTAACTCTGCTCCCTATGGCCTAACTTTACTCCCTACAGCCCTAGCCCTGCTCCCTACAACCCTACCCCTGCTCCCTACAGCCCTACCCCTGCTCCCTACAGCCCTAACCCTGCTCCGTACAGCCCTAACCCTGCTCCGTACAGCCTAACCCTGCTCCGTACAGCCTAACCCTGCTCCCTACGGCCCTAACCCTGCTCCCTACGGCCCTAACCCTGCTCCCTACAGCCTAACCCTGCTCCCTACAGCCTAACCCTGCTCCCTACAGCCCTAACCCTGCTCCGTACAGCCTAACCCTGCTCCGTACAGCCTAACCCTGCTCCGTACAGCCTAACCCTGCTCCGTACAGCCTAACCCTGCTCCGTACAGCCTAACCCTGCTCCCTACTGCCCTAAACCTGCTCCCTACTGCCCTAACCCTGCTCCCTACAGCCTAACCCTGCTCCCTACAGCCCTACCCCTGCTCCCTACGGCCCTAACCCTGACCTAGCCCCAGTTCCCATACAGCCAGTCAGATGGGCTTCTGAGCAGCTGGTTGTGTTGGAGTTTAGCCACCATCAGGTGTTTCACTCCTCTTTCCACTCCCAGGCCAATCTGAACTCAGACAACACCAGGCTGATGTCGGCCATGTTGTGTGCTGCCCTCTATCCCAACGTCGTCCAGGTGAGTCACCAGCATCCTGCTCAGCTCCTGTATGCAAATACCAGAATTTAGCCAACTGCAATGCTAGCATATTAGCTTAAGCCCCACTCAAAGAATCGTACCAGTACCATGGATGCTAAAGCCAATTTTCTAAAATTCCTGCCAAAAATCTGTAATAAATGGGCTTTAATATCCAAATTCCTGGTGCGGTTAGATTGGTGTGGCTGAGGTGTAGGTGGTTTATGGATGTGGTAGTGTTGGGTTTATGGGTGTGGTAGTGTTGGGTTAATGGGTGTGGTAGTGTTGGGTTTATGGGTGTGGTAGTGTTGGGTTAATGGGTGTGGTAGTGTTGGGTTTATGGGTGTGGTAGTGTTGGGTTTATGGGTGTGGTAGTGTTGGGTTTATGGGTGTGGTAGTGTTGGGTTAATGGCTGTGATTGTGCTGCAGGTTCGCTCCCCCCAGGGGAAGTATAAGCAGACCAGTAAGGGGGCGGTGAAGATGCAGCCCAAGGCTGAGGAGCTGCGCTTCATGACCAAGAGCGACGGCTGTGTGCACGTGCACCCGTCCTCCGTCAACTACGCGGTGAGCCACGCCCCCTCTGCTTAGCCACGCCCCCTCTGCTTAGCCACTTCCTCTTAGTCCCTCCCCCACAGCGTGCAGCCCCGCCTCCACAGTGCTCACACCAGACTGCAGCTGTAAAAGTTCAGCTGTGCAGATGGACAGGAGTTATGTTAGTAAAGTATAAGTTATGCAGGCTCCTATAAGCTGGAAAACACTGTATGTGAGGTTTGCTGTGTGTGGCATGTGGGTCACTGAGTGGAGCTGGGTCAGTGCGCTCACGGGGGTGACATAGTGCGCTCACGGGGGTGACAGTGCGCTCACGGGGGCGACATAGTGCGCTCACAGGGGTGACATAGTGCGCTCACGGGGGTGACATAGTGCGCTCACGGGGGCGACATAGTGCGCTCACAGGGGCGACATAGTGCGCTCACGGGGGTGACATAGTGCGCTCACGGGGGTGACATAGTGCGCTCACGGGGGTGACATAGTGCGCTCACGGGGGCGACATAGTGCGCTCACGGGGGCGACATAGTGCGCTCACGGGGGCGACATAGTGCGCTCACGGGGGCGACATAGTGCGCTCACGGGGGCGACATAGTGCGCTCACGGGGGCGACATAGTGCGCTCACGGGGGCGACATAGTGCGCTCACGGGGGCGACATAGGGCGCTCACGGGGGCGACATAGTGCGCTCACGGGGGCGACATGGCTCAGGCAGTAAGAGCAGTCGTCTGGCAGTCGGAGGGTTGCCGGTTCATTCCCCCGCCCGGGCTGTGTCCCTGAGCAAGACACCTAACCCCCATTTGCTCCTTGACGAGCTGGTCGGTGCCTTGCATGGCAGCCAGTCGCCGCTGGTGTGTGAATGTGTGTATGAATGGGTGAATGAGAAGCATCAATTGTACAGCGCTTTGGATAAAGGCGCTATATAAATGCCAACCATTTACCATTTACGGTGTGCTGCTGCAGGTGAGGCACTACGACAGCCCATACCTGGTGTACCACGAGAAGGTGAAGACAAGCCGGGTGTTCATCCGGGACTGCAGCATGGTGTCGGTGTACCCCCTGGTGCTGTTTGGGGGCGGGCAGGTCAGCGTGGAGCTGCACAAGGGGGACTTCATCGTGTCCCTGGATGACGGCTGGATCCGCTTCGCTGCGGCGTCCCACCAGGTGAGCGCAGACTGGAGGGAAAAAGTGGTGGGTGTGTGCGGGGGTGAGTAGGGGGTTGATTGAAGGCTTGCTGTGTCTGCTGCAGGTTGGGGGGTGAGTGGGGGTTGATTGATTGGTCTGTGCTGCAGGTGGGGGGGTGAGTGGGGGTTGATTGAAGGGTTGTGGTCTGTGCTGCAGGTTGGGGGGTGAGTGGGGGTTGATTGAAGGGTTGTGGTCTGTGCTGCAGGTTGGGGGGTGAGTGGGGGTTGATTGATTGGTCTGTGCTGCAGGTGGGGGGTTGAGTGGGGGTTGATTGAAGGGTTGCTGTGTCTGCTGCAGGTTGGGGGGTGAGTGGGGGTTGATTGAAGGGTTGTGGTCTGTGCTGCAGGTTGGGGGGTGAGTGGGGGTTGATTGATTGGTCTGTGCTGCAGGTTGGGGGGTGAGTGGGGGTTGATTGGAGGGTTGTGGTCTGTGCTGCAGGTGGCTGAGCTGCTCAGGGAGCTTCGCTGGGAGCTGGACCAGCTGCTCGAGGACAAGATCCGGAGCCCCAGCATGGACCTGTGCACCTGCCCCCGCGGCTCCCGCATCATCCACACCATCGTCACTCTCATCTCCACACAGTGACATCCTCACCACCATCCTCACCACCATCCACACCACCATCCTCACCACCATCCTCACCATCATCCTCACCATCATCCACACCATCGTCACTCTCATCTCCACACAGTGACATCCTCACCACCATCCTCACCACCATCCTCACCACCATCCACACCACCATCCACACCACCATCCTCACCATCATCCACACCATCATCCACACCATCGTCACTCTCATCTCCACACAGTGACATCCTCACCACCATCCTCACCACCATCCACACCACCATCCTCACCATCATCCTCACCATCATCCACACCACCATCCACACCACCATCCACACCATCATCCTCACCATCATCCACACCATCATCCACACCATCATCCACACCATCATCCTCACCATCATCCTCACCATCATCCACACCATCATCCACACCACCATCCACACCACCATCCACACCACCATCCTCACCATCATCCACACGACCATCCACACCATCATCCACACCACCAGCCATTAACAGGGCGTTGCTGCAAAAGAGCATGCATGCTCAGTCAACTTACTCTGTATAAATGAATACTTTATACTTTCACTCCCCTGATATTAACAGCTACACAGTACAGCAAAGATCCACAGTGAAGGGGGAACCAAAAACAGCACACAGGGAGTGCCGGAGTGCCGCTAAGACCAGCGCACCAACATTACATTACATTACATTATTACAGTACAAGGCATTTAGCAGACGCTCTTACACGTACAATGCCTTGTAATGTAATGTAGCTCCATGACCACTACTGGGGCTACTCTTGGTGGTGCGGGCAGAAAAGGGTTCTTTTTAAAAATAAAACTGAATGGTTAAAGTTACGCAAAATGCCATATTTAATGAGGCTTTACATGCTTTTCCCCTCATTGTCTTGTCTAGCACTGAAAACTGACCTGAAGTTGTGTGATGCCACACATCATTTTGAAAGGCATTTGAATCCACATTGGATTTTCTTAATGAAGCAAGTGTGCATGGCTCATTGGGGGTTTTATATGAACTGAGCAAACTCATCCATGAGGCTGTGGGTCTTAGAGATCCATGACAGGTTGAGGAAGAAGATAATGTCAAATATTATTCCACTTGTGTGGTTGTTTTGGCATCTGCATAAGGAATGTTGAAATGAATCATGGAAATTAAATTCAAAGGGCTATCAAAATATGTTTTGGTCTGATGTTGCCAAAGGGTATTTAAATGTATATTTGAAGACAAGACTAACGTGTTCTGTGTAGGACTGTGATCAATAAACTGCTGCCTGAAATGAAACATGGGATTGCCTAGATTTCGTTTTTGCACCAAAAGGTGGTAGGCCTTTTAAAATTCTGGTTCAAACCAGAATGTCCACTGTCCACTGCAGTAACGAGGACATTGCACCGACTCAATCCAATTTGGTGGCTGTTTTGACATAACCAAATGAAATGAAGGTTTATAAGTCAAACTATCTCTGCGTCCCTCAAATGTTATATTAAATAGTTTTTTTTATACATGAAATGGGCTGGCCTTACCATCCTTATTGTGCGTACCAAACAGGATGTTTTTTTAAAAAGGTTCTAGTATTAATACTGTTTCTGTGATAATACTTATTCGAGTGAAAATCTTGATTCTATGGTAATGCTCATGTCTAAATGCACAAATGAAGCCACTTCCACTGGGTCAACGGACAGACCTGCTCACATCCAGCCTCACTGGCAGTTTGTAGTTTACAATTGGGCAAGTTGAGAAAAAACATGTTGATTTCAAACCTATTGTTATGATTGCAGTATTCAGTGTTATGGTTGCAGTATTCAGTCGACCTGGAGGAGAAGTCACAAACTAGAGCCGCATGTTCAAGCATAATTTAATTTACTGCCTTTTATTTGTGTCTCTATCTGAAGACAAAGGACTGGTAGATGATCCCTGCAGGTCGGCCAGGTATAGCCTCGTTAGCCTCGTTATACCAGACCACAGGATCCGCCTGATGCTCATTCTCTCAGTCAGGTGAGGGCGTACATTAGCCTCAATGTCCTGCTCGTTAGGAGGGACTGAGTAGATGTACTTGCCGGTGTTGAGTGGAATGAACAAAAATGTCTATGGGTAACTTTGAGCTGGTCATTAAAACGTTTCTATACAGATACATTATACATTACATCCATTACGTATACAGATGCATGCACAGGCCAATCAAAACTGCAGTCTGAAGCTGAAGCAGGTGGTGTAGCTGTAGGTCTCAGAGCTGAAGCTGAAGCAGGTGGTGTGGCTGTAGGTCTCAGATCTGAAGCTGAAGAAGGTGGTGTGGCTGTAGGTCTCAGAGCTGAAGCTGAAGCAGGTGGTGTGGCTGTAGGTCTCAGATCTGAAGCTGAAGCAGGTGGTGTGGCTGTAGGTCTCAGATCTGAAGCTGAAGCAGGTGGTGTGGCTGTAGGTCTCAGATCTGAAGCTGAAGCAGGTGGTGTGGCTGTAGGTCTCAGATCTGAAGCTGAAGCAGGTGGTGTGGCTGTAGGTCTCAGATCTGAAGCTGAAGCAGGTGGTGTGGCTGTAGGTCTCAGATCTGAAGCTGAAGCAGGTGGTGTGGCTGTAGGCCTCAGATGAAGCTGAAGCAGAAGCGGGTAGTGTGACTGTAGGTCTCTCCAGGCTTCAGTAGGGCGTTGGGGAAGTGGGGCTGGAAAGCGAGGTGAGGGTGAGTACAGCAGCTAAAATCCATTCTGGTCCAGGACCCTCCCCATAGGTTAGCCATTGCCACAGCTACAGGAAGCCTGAATAATACCAGGTTGTGCTCAATCCATAGAATCTCACAAAACCCAGTTAGTGGCCATTATGTCTGACATCTGAGCCCTTCAAGAAATCACATTACAGCATGACAAACTGCAGCTTGTTTAGGACCTGACAGGTTGTGGTATTCAGACACAGCTAAAGCGTACACTGATACACTGGATCGACTCTCATTGTATAAAAATTTTTTTGTGTTGACACAAATGCAATTTAACACTGAGGCAAATCTCTGATTCAACTCCATGATGCATTTTCTTTTTAAGGCCTGTGGGTGTGTGTATAGGTGTGTGAGAGAGAGAGGTACAGGTGTGTGTGTGTGTGTGTGTGAGAGAGGTACAGGTTGTGTGTGTGTGTGTGTGAGAGAGGTACGTGTGTGTGTGTGTGTGTGTGTGTGTGTGTGAGAGGTACAGGTGTGTGTGTGTGTGTGTGTGTGAGAGAGGTACAGGTGTGTGTGTGTGTGTGTGTGAGAGAGGTACAGGTGTGTGTGTGTGTGTGTGTGTGTGTGTGTGAGAGAGGTACAGGTGTGTGTGTGTGTGTGTGTGTGTGTGTGTGTGTGTGTGTGTGTGTGTGTGTGTGAGAGAGGTACAGGTGTGTGTGTGTGTGTGTGTGTGTGTGTGTGTGTGTGTGTGTGTGTGTGTGTGTGTGTACCTGGTTGACCGCGTCAGGCCAGTTCTGTGTCTCCAGGCAGAGGGCGCTGTGTTTGGGGTAGGTGGCCCCGCCCTTCCCACGCAGGCTTCCGTCCAGGAAGTTGGCAGTGTAGAACTGCACCCCAGGCTGTGAGGAGCTCACCTCCAAAACCCGGCCACTCTGTGCGTGGTACACCCTGCAGAGGGAGGGGTCAGAGTGGGAGGAGTCACTGCATAATGAGGTGTGGGTTGGTGTGGGAGGAGCCACTGTAATTATTCTGTTTTTTGTAAGCATAATTAATCAAGGCAGGTACAGTTCTGCATAGAATTCAAATCCAATCTGCTTGAATACAGAGGCAAAACAAAAGATTCTGTCACTGTCCAAACCGTGATGTGCTGTGCTGTATATGTTTGTATGTACACACAGAGTAAATATCTGGTGGGTCTGACCTGGCGCAGGGCCGTTCCTGTGGGGGGGCCCCAGGAGAGGACAGGCAGAAGTTGTGGTCAAAACCTGGTCCTGGGACTTCCTCTAATCGCAGCCCAATCAGCACGGGCTTTCTGAGGTCAAAGGGCGTGCCTTCCACAGCCCTGACTTCCCCTGCAGAGGTGAGCACAGCTGCATAAGCCCCTCCCACTCTGCTGACTCCCCTGCCCCTTCAGGTATTTTGATGTATGACAGAGAGAGAGAAAGAATCTGACCTGTAGGAATCATGGTGTCATCCACAGGCAGGTAGGCATCTGCATTGATTGACACCTGGTGGTCATATATGTCTGGGGTCCCCTGTAATAGGACCATCAACACAATGAGCTCGGAACACATTGTTACATTATTACAGCTAAAACTGCCCATTCAATCTGGGCATGTTTAACAGGAGAGATGCTGAGGGGACAGGTGAAGGTGATGGGGCGGTTGGTTCTCACATGTCCAGCCAGGTTGAAGTAGGAGTGATTGGTGAGGTTGATAGGCGTGGCCTGGCTGGCGGTGGCCTGGTATTGGACGGTGAGGGTGTTTCCCAGCAGGCAGTAGGTGACGGAGGCACTTAGCTCCCCGGGGTAGCCCTCCTCCCCTGCCGGACTGATCAGAGACAGCCTCACACCATCCGCTGTGCCTTCACACTCCCACACGGCCTGCAGCCACAGAGCAGACATGCTTATAACCCTGTATGGGCAGCCTGTAGCATAGTGGCTAAGGTACATGACTGGGGCAGCCTGTAGCCCAGTGGCTATGGTACACGGCTGGGGCAGCCTGTAGCCCAGTGACTAAGGTACACAACTGGGGCGGCCTGTAGCCCAGTGGCTAAGGTACATGACTGGGGCAGCCTGTAGCCTAGTGGCTAAGGTACACGACTGGGGCGGCCTGTAGCCTAGTGGCTAAGGTACACGACTGGGGCGGCCTATAGTCTAGTGGCTAAGGTACATGACTGGAGCAGCCTGTAGCCTAGTGGCTAAGGTATATGACTGGGGCAGCCTATAGCCTAGTGGCTAAGGTACTTGCTGTTGGGCCCTAGAGCAAGGCCCTTAACCCCACATTGCTCCAGGGGGGGATTGGCCCCTGCTCAGTCCACTGTACATTTCTTTGGCATCAGCGTCAGCTAAATTACTGTAATGTAAGGTGTGGATCACTGTGATGTAGCTGTGACTCTAATTAATTCAAATGTACTCCTGTGGAGCGAAGCGGCCTACGGCTGGAATGAACTCCTTCTTGTAGTGCAGGTCCTGTTCAGAGGCTCAGTCTCATACAGGCTCATTCTGGGAGTGAATCTGATCACAGTGAGGCCGTTATTGCGAGGGTGTGACATCATCACCAGCAGCCACTTAGGTCTAACTGGCTGGGCTGAATTCTCTGCTGGTTTATTCTCAGTGTCAAATGTGCTTTGGCCCTCGTATCTTTAGTGTGGAAGCCCAGAGGGACGCGGTCATCAGCTTGCTGCTGCTGAACTACAGCCAGCAACGCTGCCAGAGAGAAACGGCTTTAAATAGCTATAAAAAGACAGGCTCTGTTCAGACACTGAGAAATTAAACACACAAGCAGCCTACCTCTAACCAACACACACACACACACACACACGCGTGCACACACAGTATCAAAGCTGCTTTTCAGTACAGCCCAGGTGCGCTGTATTGCTGATGACTAGTTATGCATTTCTCTCATATCCGTCATGTTACCTTGTCGAAGCCCTTCAGTCCCCCGTGGAGAGCATTCGGTGCGTTATTGACGGCCAGCTGATACTCCCTCCCATCGATGGCGAACCTCCCCCCAGCAATCCTATTGGCCACCCGCCCAACAACAGCTCCAAAGTATCTGGGATTTGTCAGATACCCTGAAGAAAAAATGGTAATGGTAATAAATGGCAAATGGTAAATGGCAGGCATTTATATAGCGCCTTTATCCAAAGCACTGTACAATTGATGCTTCTCCATTCACCCACCCATTCATACACACACTCTCACACCGACGGGGATTGGCTGCCATGCAAGGCCCCGACCAGCTCGTCAGGAGCATTTGGGGGTTAGGTGTCTTGCTCAGGGACACTTTGACACCGCCCGGGCAGGGGATCGAACCGGCAACCCTCCGACTGCCAGACGACTGCTCTTACTCCCTGAGCCAATGAGACGACTGCTCTTACTCCCTGAGCCATGTCACCACATAGTGGCTTCCTTCATGTTTAACAATAGTGACCCCTCCCATTATTTCTCATGCAGTTTCACTTGTTCTACAGTCATGTGGTCCATCATAGAAGACATGATGCGTAATTACTGTTCTGGCCCACCATCTAAAACAACAAAATATTTCTAAATCTACACTAAGCACAGTCATGGTGCAGACATTAGCCTACCCATCGGTTCAGTCATTTGAATCATGGCGATTCAAATATCCCTAAAACATCCCTGGATACCACATTAAATTATACATGACCGTAAGTGTTTTGGACAGTAGCTAGGCGACGTCTATACTAATGCCAGGTCTAACTGTAGACTATTATATTGACAAATGTAGGCTGCATGCGCAATAGTTTTGATTTGATGCCACAATTTGTCTGCACGTGAAGTAATGATTTAACTAGAAATTTCAATCGTGATTAATATCACGTCTACCACCACTTCACTTGTTCTTGCTTACAGGCTTTTGCTGATCTTGCATTTATTCATGCGACTGCGTGGTTTTTATATCAGCCTTAATCTATTTGAGGTTTATATTGTCCTCAATTATATCTTTTTAATACAATTCATATTAAGTTGAATGTTGTTAGCACACACACTGCGCTAAACCCTAAACTTACCTTCAAGGCTATCAAACCCCAGCACGATGTCGTCCATTTCCCCATTCTTGTCTTTGGTCTTCAAAGATGTTATAATGCAACCAAGTGATATTATTTCTACCGTGACGCTTTGCGACTTTAACTTCCATTTTTCCACATTTCCTTGTCCAGGTATTACGCCAAACTCTTCTTTTGATACCTCTGTCATTCTTATAAAATGTGCCTACTTTTCGCAAATTTGTCTTTTTAACCTGTTACTACGCGTGACCACAGAATGTGACCACACGACCACTACTCGTGACAAACGCGATTACCCTATCCCTAACCTATTCGCCTAAATCTGCACTCTACCTGCTTTAAAGTTTCCTTGCTCTTCAGATGAAGAGGAAATCTCCTTTTGCAACGAAGCTTCTTTCGCAAAGACAGTTTAACCTAAATTCTAAAACTGGGCTTATTAAATGCGACGACATGCGCATATATTGCTGATATGGTTAGCTGAATCGGCAATAACTTTCAATTTTGAATCTGTAAATACAGATGTTAAACTTTTAACTACATCATCAGAAAGCGACGGAATGTTTGGTAGCATATCCTCGCTGATCTGCATAGCTCAGTAGATCGGGGATTAACGTTTCCCCTGAAGCTCGCAAACTCTAGTGGTTACCGGAGATATCGCAGTTATTAAGCCTCTCCTACTGAAAAGGCGCTTTTCTCCTTTGTCGTCCATTTAAAACTATCAATTTACCCTGGCGAAATTATTCTATATTACATTTTATTATGTTAATGTCTTCGCACTGATCTGATTACTCTCCACGGACCAATGTTTCTGAGCCGCACATACAATTATTTTTCATTCCTGTTCACCCCTTCATGTTTATGTACCCAGTGCGCATGCCATGAGCCAAAAAGACACAGTCAAACATGGCAGGCTCCATGAACTGGCTTCATGCGCCATTGAGCAGCTCCCATAGGAACCCATGGAACAGGTAAGCAGTTCTTGCATAACTCGCCCACTCGCATTGTAGTTTGTATTGTTTAAATAAAACCAGCAAAATAAAAGCATTCTTAATGGGTTCTTACGCAATACATGACATTGCATTCTGTTTAACTGTAGTTCAGCTTTCATTTATAATTTAACATTTTGTCTAGTACAGGACTAGTTGTGTGCAGTTAATGTGAAATTAAATTACTAATTTAAACGGATAGTTTTTTTTTATTATAATTTTTTTAAGTTCACTTTTAAAGAGGGAAAATTGTTGTTTTTCCGGTAGTCACACAAACGCCTTTGCAGAGTGCTCTATAACGACCAAAGTACAGTCCCTTTCAAAGGGCTGATGTGTACATTCTGTGGGTGGGGGGGGGAGGGGGGGGTCTGCTGGTCATGAGATTACATTTCCCTCTACAGGGTCATATGCTTATGTGTGACTCTGTAAGATGAAATTTCCTGGACTCCAGCACATTCTGTTTTTGGCCCTGAAAAACTTGTTCCCACAGGATAATATCCCCAAACATACAGTACTGTACTGAGAATGCACTAGCAGTGCATTTGGGGTTATTGTCCTGTTGTAAGGTGATGTGCTGCCCATTGAGTATATAGGCATTTGGTTAATCTGAGCAGATGCGATGTTTCTGTACACCAGCAGTCACATCTTCGATGAACAGTGGCAGCCCTGCATGCCCTGCCATGCTTGTGGAGCATGAGCAGCTCCTTACTCCGCACTTTCTTCTTTGCATCACTTTGGGTAAAACTTTGTTCAACAATATTTTTGTGCTTTTTAGCTAACTCTAACCTGGCTGTTCTGTTCTTGAGGCTTGCCAGGGGTTTGCGTCTTGTGGTGAACTCTCTGATGCTGCTGTGGTCTTCACTTTATTTTAGTCTCCTTCACCTCACACACTACGAAAGGGGATGTGAAGGAGGCTGATATTATTTCCTAGTGGATAGAGGATAGCGGATAGAGGATAGAGGATAGCGGATAGAGGATAGCGGATAGAGGATAGAGGATAGCGGATAGAGGATAGCGGATAGAGGATAGAGGATAAATGCTGTTATTGATGTGTTGTTTTGCTCATCTTGTGTGCTTTGGAGGAATATACAGAAATAACTTGTGCAGACAGAAGAAGGGTCATCAGCAGGCATGATGTCATCAGGCCACATCTGCTGTTGGAAACACAGCAACTGCAATGCAACAGTGTCCCTTTATTTTACACCAGCCTTTCTGACTGTGCTGTGGCCTGACAAGGCCTCAATCTGAATGAGTATACAGGTTTCTAATCTAGAGACATACTGGCCATTCAGGATACAGTCCTTTTCCACAGCCAATTACCATGCTTTCATCTTAATAGTCAACTGCCAACTGGCGGGCGTATCCGTGTGTGCTGTTTGGGGGGCTGTCCTGTCTCATCTCTCAGTCAGTCAGTCAGCCCAGGCCATATTATGCACTGCACTAGAACACCAGCAGGTGGTGCTATTTCCTTTGCCAGAGAAAGGTCTCAGTGCTCTGTGCTCAGTGCTCTGTGCTCAGTGCTCTGTGCTCAGTGCTATGTGCTCAGTGCTATGTGCTCAGTGCTCTGTGCTCAGTGCTCTGTGCTCAATGCTCTGTGCTCAGTGCTCTGTGCTCAGTGCTCTGTGTGAAGGGCCTCTGTGCTCAGTGCTCTGTGCTCAGTGCTCTGTGCTCAGTGCTCTGTTCATGAGGCCGATACACAAGCTGAAATTAATGCTCTGGGGCTCATGGGTCTCTGAGCAGCATCTGCCAGGATTAAGCCCTATGGCTGTGGTACCTTGCATTTAATGCTGCTCCAGTTACAGCACAGGGAACAGAAACACCAACAGACTACGACTGTGGTACCCTGCATTTAATGCGATGTTCACAGTTTACTTGCCTGATTACACCAGATCTCTAATTTCTTCACAATCCAGATTAAATAAATTTAAAAGATGTGAATGTAAATGTTGAAACCGTTAGCCTCCGCCAGGGTGACAGAAAGGCTTATAAAATCCGGAAGTTGCAGCAGAGAAGGAGCGCTGTGATTTTGCAATCGGGCACGTGAAAGAAAAATCAAGTTTATACCGGTTTCCTGCCGCACCCTTTTCTCACAAGCTTGTGCTGTGACAAACAGCCGCTGTAGCTCCCTGAGCGATACATCTGTAGGTTTGAGTTATTGTGCAGATAAAAAGACCAAAGTGTGGAGAAAGAAGGGATCTGCTCATGATCCAAGCATATGAGCTCATCTGTGAAGCACAGTGGAGGAAGTGTCATGGCTTGGGCTTGCATGGCTGCTTCTGGAGTGGGCTCACTAATCTTTATTGATGATGTAACTCATGATGGGAGCAGCAGGATGAATTCAGAAATTACCAAGAAATTGGAGTGGAAGGTTTTAGACTGGCCAATCAATCACCAGACCTTCACCCAATTGAGCATGCATTTCACCTCCTGAAGAGGAGATTTAAGGGAAAACCCCCTGAAACAAACAACAACTGAAAGAGGCTGCAGTAAAAGCCTGAAAAAACATCACAAAAGAAGAATGCAACATTTTGGTGATGTCAATGGGTTGCAGGCTTGATGCAGTTGTTGCAAGCCAGGGATATGCTACCAAATATGAAGTATTATTTACTGATACAAAAGGTGCTATGTTCTAAGTAGTTTAACACCGTTAAACTAATACCAGGAAATAAAAGCTGAAATTCCAAACTCCTGTGTAAATCTTTTTTATCTCACTCCCAAATGTATTCAGTGTCAAAAACAAAGGAATTGGCCTTGCTGTTCCATTACCTTTGGAGGGGACTGTATGTCTTTGTGTTTGATGTGTGCGTTTGTGTAATTAATGTAGTCTAGGCCTCCTTACAATGCAATGTTAATATTACAGTTTGTGCTCATTAAATTGGGGCTTTTATATATTTATTTTAAGCTAATTCACAGTCCCCTCCAAAAGCATTGGAACAGCAAGGCCAATTCCTTTGTTTGTTTGTTTTCAGTGTTAATATAAACATTGATTTACCATAAAAGGGAACAATCACGAAGATGCTTATAAAAACAATTAATAGAGAAACACGCTATACATTAGATTTATATATGCCTACGTGCTGTTGATGCACCTCATTTTAATAATAAAAAGGTTTTGATAAACATATTTTTACAACTACATGGAAATATTGGTCACACTTTTAGATTGTTGACTACAAAATCGAATCATTTACAGTTTATCAGATTTTCTCGCATACTTGAAGAAGTGGGAGCTGGTGTTTGTGGTGGGAGGTGCTGCCGGGTAGCTATCCGCGGGTTTGTTGCCACTGCAGGACAGGTGGATGGGGAGCTTCGCTGCATGTTGCCGCTGCATGAGTGTCTTTGGCTCGCTTCCCCTGCTGTTAACGCACAGACACTTTAACCAACCAACGGTCATATATTTAAGAAGCGAGCGAAGGTTGTCCAATGGGGAATCTCCGAGGTGGGCCGTAGCTGTCACCGCTGCAGTGTGAATAGGGCCGGTACAGTTACGGTGGAGGCGGTCTGGAGGATGACATTCGGCGTTACCTTTTACAGCAAATACAAATGTATACAGACTGACAGCACGCGGCTCTACAAATCCTCGAAAAGTTCGCGCGCCTGGCATGTCCGTGTGAATTTAGCGGATTTGCTGCTGCTGCTGTCTTTTTGCTGATTTGCCTTCAAGGAGAATGTCTCTCGTTGAGGAGTACGAGGAAGGGGAATACGAGCGGACACCCAAGCGTATGAAGACGGCGGAGCAGGAGGAGGACGAGGACCTGGAGGAAGGAGAGGATTCCGACTCCGCATCAGCGGGGCTGCTAGGAGAGCAGGAGCATGGGGCTGCCCCGGATTGCGAAACGAGGGCCCTCTGGTCAACATCGAAATACGGGTCAACACGAGAGGTGAGCTCAGTCTAAGTAGCCTACGCCTATTTCCTACACGTTGTATTAGCCTAGCTGTATCTGTGGCCACAACATTCACAACGACCCATTAACTATTGGCTATATGCGCTCCACTGACTTATTTTGATTAATAGCTGTGAAATTAAATTAACTTTAAAACACAGGCCAACCTATACCCTTCATTCGGTTAAAGCATATTGCCTACGTAGCCTACACATTTGACTTGTTTTTTAACTGATAGAATATGAAAATATGTTATGGTCTGCTATAACCTGTCTTTTGAATTTCTCGTACGTCAGAGTGAATTCATTAGTCATAATTGGTTTTCAATATGCTAAAGTAACTTCCGTTCTTTGCATATTCCGGCTGCAAATCTGTAGGCAAGAAATTGCAGTGATGGGGAATTTGACTAAATGCGCGCGCTGCGCAGCAGTCGCTAATACTGGCGGAAAGGACGAACCATCACATTTCCACTTAGAGCAGTCCTCCATCCCCGTTATCCTATTTTTCATTCATCGGTGCTATCTCACTGTATGACAGACTATCTGATATGTTTTTCCAGGTTTATATAGCCTGCAGTAACGTAAACTCACCGTTTTCCCAACAGAACGCGGGGAAGCGGTCGCTTACAACCGAAGTTAACGTCCGTTGATGATAGTTTTTCTCCTGAGGAATGTGGTTTATGATTAGGGAGATTTGGGTCCGTTGTGACACTTTTTGACTTTTACCCGATTGAGCAAGAGACAATATTTTGTACGGGATACCTTCAGTCTATCAACTAGCCGATTTACAACTTTTATTAAACTCAATCGGAAACGTGAAAGGTACAGTTTGACTTCAACTCGTTAATTGCCACAATTAACCCCGGTGGTGGGGTCATTTGTTACCACGGGTGACGTCAGTTGTTTCATTACATTTACATTTACATTTTAGTCATTTGGCAGACGCTTTTAATCCAAAGCGACTTACAAGTGCATAGGTTCTACCATAAGTCAGAGCATCACATCCAGAAACTAGCAAAATACACAGGAAATGCTGTTCTAAACATAGTTGTCATCAGAAGTTTTATTTATTTATTAATTTTTTTTTTTTGGGGGGGGGGGGGGGGCTTAGACAAGGATAGGGATATCAGAAAGGAGGGGCAGGGGAAATCAGGAGGGAGGACTAAGGTAGTTTCAAAATGAAAATAAAAGTTTGGGACATTAATTAATACCTTATGTATGTATTCAGGTGCGCTGCTCGTTTTCTCATTGTAATATTAAAGATTGGGATACTACAAGATACATCCGGTTGTTTGAATAGCTCATTATAAGTGAGTATGTTGGTTTATTATTATTATTATTATTTTTATTTATTTGAAATAAACATGTGCTTCTTAATCCTCGCTGTGAAACACAAGTGTTGCGGATAAAAGGGGTACAGGTCTCGTGCTGGTCTAACCCGGAGGACGCAGACTTTGCGCACAGTTTCTGGTGAAGTGCCTTGCAGGCGATTGACCCAATTAGCATCTGGACAGAGGAGGAATCCACTCCTACTTGAGCACCCAGGAAATGAACGTGACCCCCCCCCCTCTCTGGCGACGTGCTTTAATGGGATCGTAGACTACCTGCTCTAAACCAGCTCTATCAGGTTTTCTAAGAAATTATATACCGATTTTAATTTTCTAATGTAGTAGTGATCAGAGCTCAGCTGCACAGCTGCGAGAGAGAGGGTACAGAAGAGGGGCGTGTCCATGTGAGCGGTGGGCTTTCTCTAATGGCGTCTAATAAAGGCCAAATATTTCACCTTTCAGAAAAGCACTTTCGGATTGACCTTGCAGACGGACTGACGTTAGCGTCAGTTCAAGATAAGATCAGAAGATAAAGATAATAAATAATAATACAGAATGTTGGTGCATTTATATAAATTACATCATTGATTCACAGATATTGCCACGCTAACGGCTCTTCTGGCTGTTAGCAGGTGGTCTATCGCAGTACACTCCCTATCGCAGTCCTCTGCAACATGGTCTACATTTCTGAGCCCTGCCTTAAATGTCAGCAGCGCTCTATAAATAACCAAGAGGGGAAAGGGTTCTGTGCCCTGCAGTGCACTGTTCCCCCCCTTTACAGCTCCACTGTTCCACACCTTTACCTGCAGAACCCCCCCCCCCCTCTCACCTACATGCTACCACACCTGCAGGGTTATGCACACACACCCCACTGAGAGTCGGTCCAGGTTACGCACACACACCCCACTGAGAGTCGGTCCAGGTTACGCACACACACCCCACTGAGGGTGAGGGCGTACACACTGTGCTGAGGGGCAGAGGGCTCCATAAACAGAACAGAGCGGCATGTTGTGTCACATGCTCCTGATGTTATGCGTGAGATCGTCACACTCCAGTGCAGAAGAACAGACCGTCTGCATTCTAAGGAAGACTGGGTCAGCGTTACCTAGTGTCTGTGAAAGTATTTACTGTTGAATATTCAGACTCTCTCCTGGAGACGCAGCGGATTGGGCACATTCCTCCACCTGCAGGGGAAGATGGGAATGATTTCTCATGGTTTCTGCTAAAGGGGGCAAAGGTCAGGTTGGTTGGGGTGGGGAGATGTGTTACCATTTCCCTGACAACAGAGCCGCATTATCCAATCAGAATGGATCCGCCCGAGGAGGGGAGCGAGTAACCAGAAGTGAGCCTTTTAGATTGCACTGGTTAAACCTGCAAGTGATGTTACTGAATGAGGGGGGAGTGTACAAACAGATGTAGGTCTCCTGAACTGTAAAGACCCCAGTAGTGAAAGGAGGTGGATGCAGCCAGATCTCGGTTCTGAAGTTGAAGAATTCGGGCACAGGTGTGCAGCGGTAGAGTTCACACAGGTGTGCAGCGGTAGAGTTCACACAGGTGTGCAGCGGTAGAGTTCACACAGGTGTGCAGCGGTAGAGTTCACACAGGTGTGCAGCTGTAGAGTTCACACAGGTGTGCAGCGGTAGAGTTCACACAGGTGTGCAGCTGTGGGTGGTGGGAGGGCTAAGATGGGGTGCGCCTCTCACTGTGTGACCCACAGGTTGTGTTTGAGGTGAACCATGTAACCAAAAGGTTACCTTTTTTATTTTCATTTTTTATAAATCCTTTATTTAACCTGGGGAGACGCATTGAGAGAAAGCCCTGGGACAGAGAGAGGACAGGGGTGAAGCCCCAAAGCAGTGTTTTGGTTAGGGCCTTGCTCAAGGGCCTAACTGCAAGACTCTATTTTATAAATCATGCAGTATTGTTCACTGTACCCAGGAGACAGCGCCTCTGCTGTGATTGTCCACTGTGGCCTTTAACCTTTGAACCGCCCCCCTTGTGTGTTCCAGGCCAATGGGGGTGAGGCCCACAGGATGAGCCCCTCCCCGGTGGTGCACGTGCGAGGGCTCTGTGAGGCTGTGGTGGAGGCTGACCTGGTGCAGGCTCTGGAGAGATTCGGGACCATCTGGTGAGAGAGCCCCCCCCCCACAAAATACCATTCACCCCCGGCTCACCCACCTCACACCTTGACCATAACAGTGCCAGAGGTCTGTTATTTAGCTGTGAACACAGTCTGTAGGATCTGGACGTGTTGTGCACAGTTGGAACAGCTGACCCGGAGCCGAACTGCGTGAAAAACGGCAGCATTAATGGATGGATGCTGGAGGGAACATGAATGCAGAATGCACACACCAACCCACATACAGCACACTCCCCCACACTGTTAATGTGAACATTCTGCCTGAGCATTCAGATTAAAGTTTTTGGACTGATTGGTAATATTTCATATTGTTCCAACCGTTGTTGGGTTTCATTGAAAATTGTGTGTATGTATGTATGCGTGTGTGTGTGTATGTGTGTTTTCCTGCAGCTACGTGATGATGATGCCATTTAAGAGGCAGGCCCTGGTGGAGTTTGAGGACTTGGACGGTGCAGATCGGTGTGTGTCGTGTGGTGCAAGTGAGGCTGTGTGCGTTGCTGGGCAGCAGGCCTTCTTCAACTACTCCACCAGCCAGAGAATCACCCGCCCCACCCCCACCCATGAGCCCCACAGCGGCAACAACGTCCTGCTGCTCTCCATACAGAACCCGCTGTACCCCATCACCACGGTAAGAACCTAGAACCCACTCTACCCCATCACCATGGTATCAACCTAGAACCCACTCTACCCTATCACCATGGTAAGAACCTAGAACCCACTCTACCCCATCACCATGGTAACAACCTAGAACCCACTCTACCCCATCACCATGGTAAGAACCTAGAACCCACTCTACCCCATCACCATGGTAAGAACCTAGAACCCACTCTACCCCATCACCACGGTAAGAACCTAGAACCCACTGTATCCCATCACCACAGTAAGAACCTAGAACCCGCTCTACCCCATCACCACAGTACGAACCTAGAACCCGCTCTACTCCATCACCACGGTAAGAACCTAGAACCCACTGTATCCCATCACCACAGTAAGAACCTAGAACCCGCTCTACCCCATCACCACAGTACGAACCTAGAACCCGCTCTACTCCATCACCACGGTAAGCACCTAGAAACCACTGTACCCCATCACCACAGTAAGAACCTAGAACCCGCTCTACCCCATCACCGCCGTCAGAATCTAGAACCCCCTTTTTATATGTACCCCCCCCTCCCCTCCCTCAAGAGTAATTGGACAGTTGGCTTCTCAGCTATTCCTGATTAATGACATGTATTCAGTCTCTTCCTTAGTGCAGGTATAAGAATGATTGATTCTGGGCTTTTGATTGGCTTTGGAGTTTTGGGAGGACCACAGAGACAAAGGGTGGGCTTACCAAAATCAACTGTTTGGAACATAATTTAGAAGATAAAGAGGGACTGGTAGGACAAAGAACACCTCTACATTTGATTTCATTCAAAACCCAAATACAGTACCGGTCTGGCAGATCAGAAACACACCTCAGGAAGCAGGCATGGATGTGCTCTCCACAGAAGAGTTCACAAACAGGCTACACTGCAAGATACAATCTTCAAGCGCAAAATGAAGACACACCTCTTCAAGCAGCACCTCTCCCTGTCTCTCCCTACCTCCCTGTGAACCTTAATTGTTGTCTTTCTGTGATTTACTTGTGTATCAGGATGTTTTAGTTTGGCTAGGTAAGCAGTGTTTGGCTAGTTAAGGGGTTTGTTCATACTTTTCCGTGTTGCGGTTAAAAAAAAAGAAAGAAAGAAAATCTTTCAGCGCACTTATCCCTGGTTATGGGTATGCACTTTGTTGTACGTCGCTCTGGATAAGAGCGTCTGCCAAATGCCATTAATGTAATGTAATGTAATACAAACCACTAGTTAGCTGAACAACTTGACAAGACACAATGATCCCAAACATACACCAGTGCTTTCTTTCTTTGGTTTTTGTTCAGTCTATCGTTTGGAATATGTCTTGTGACTGATGTTTGTGTGTGTGTGTGTGTGTGTGTTTGTGATTGGCAGGATGTGCTGTACACTGTGTGTAACCCCATGGGTAGTGTGCTACGCATCGTCATATTCAAGCGCAATGGGATCCAGGCCATGGTGGAGTATCCTTTACCCTGCTACACTGGGGCGGGGGCTTGATAGATCAGCCAATTGGGGTGTAGGAGGGTTTTGGGGGAGGTATGGTGCGTGTGCAACCCAAGCTATGGTGGTGTAGACTTCTCTGTGCAGCATGTTCTCCTGTAGGGCTGACTGTATGTTCAGGTGTGTTCTCCTGTAGGGCTGACTGTATGTTCAGGTGTGTTCTCCTGTAGGGCTGACTGTATGTTCAGGTGTGTTCTCCTGTAGGGCTGACTGTATGTTCAGGTGTGTTCTCTTGTAGGGCTGACTGTATGTTCAGGTGTGTTCTCCTGTAGGGCTGACTGTATGTTCAGGTGTGTTCTCCTGTAGGGCTGACTGTATGTTCAGGTGTGTTCTCCTGTAGGGCTGACTGTATGTTCAGGTGTGTTCTCCTGTAGGGCTGACTGTATGTTCAGGTGTGTTCTCTTGTAGGGCTGACTGTATGTTCAGGTGTGTTCTCTTGTAGGGCTGACTGTATGTTCAGGTGTGTTCTCTTGTAGGGCTGACTGTATGTTCAGGTGTGTTCTCTTGTAGGGCTGACTGTATGTTCAGGTGTGTTCTCTTGTAGGGCTGACTGTATGTTCAGGTGTGTTCTCCTGTAGGGCTGACTGTATGTTCAGGTGTGTTCTCCTGTAGGGCTGACTATGTTCAGGTGTGTTCTCCTGTAGGGCTGACTATGTTCAGGTGTGTTCTCTTGTAGGGCTGACTGTATGTTCAGGTGTGTTCTCCTATAGGGCTGACTGTATGTTCAGGTGTGTTCTCCTATAGGGTTGACTGTATGTTCAGGTGTGTTCTCCTATAGGGCTGACTGTATGTTCAGGTGTGTTCTCCTATAGGGCTGACTGTATGTTCAGGTGTGTCCTCCTATAGGGCTGACTGTATGTTCAGGTGTGTTCTCTTGTAGGGCTGACTGTATGTTCAGGTGTGTTCTCCTATAGGGCTGACTGTATGTTCGGGTGTGTTCTCTTGTAGGGCTGACTGTATGTTCAGGTGTGTTCTCCTATAGGGCTGACTGTATGTTCAGGTGTGTCCTCCTGTAGGGCTGACTGTATGTTCAGGTGTGTCCTCCTATAGGGCTGACTGTATGTTCAGGTGTGTTCTCTTGTAGGGCTGACTGTATGTTCAGGTGTGTTCTCCTATAGGGCTGACTGTATGTTCAGGTGTGTTCTCTTGTAGGGCTGACTGTATGTTCAGGTGTGTCCTTAACTGCTGTCCAGGTTTGAGTCGGTACAGAACGCCCAGAACGCCAAAGCCGCCTTGAACGGGGCGGACATTTACGCTGGGTGCTGCACTTTGAAAATAGAATACGCCCGGGTAAATATTTCACCGTCTCTCACTCTTCGAATATCAGTGTGAATAAACAGCTTACTGAAACATCTTTCTGTCGTTCTGATTAGATCCTGGTGAGTAAATATTTACCCAGGAAATCTGTACATTCTGATGATGTCAGCACTGTTCTTGTGTCCTCTCAGCCAACGCGCCTGAACGTGATGAGAAATGATAATGACAGCTGGGACTACACCAAGCCGCACCTGGCCAGACCAGGTGAAGGAGTTACCCGCTGACCGTGTGACCATGTGACCATGTGACTGTGTGTGCATATGTGTGCATGCATGTGTGTGTGCGTGAGCATGCGGGTGTGTGTGCATGCATGGCTGTGGGCGTGTGTGTGAGTGCGTATGTGTGTGCATGCACGGCCGTGAGTGTGCATGTGTGTGCGTGTGTGTATGCATGGCCCCAAACCCTCAGAGACAGAGAGCACAGACTTGCTGCCACTCATGCTGAACGCATGCACTGCTACATCACACTTCTGCAGAAACAGCACCCCTTTGTGCCTTGGAGGACTGGCATCTAAAAATGTTCCACTTTACTCTTTCAGCTTTATTCATTCAGACAGATTCTTCTGATTTTGTTTTGCCTTCTGTCAGGGCTATGCACTCGCTAGATCATCTGTTCGCTGAATGTCTGTAATGTCTGAATGTTCTCTAGGTTTAGGAAACAATACTAGGAACAATACCAGGTGCCCTTTCACGCAGTGTTTTTAATGCTGTTTACACATTACCTTTTAGTCATTTGGCAGATGCTTTTAATCCAAAGTGATTTACAAGTGCATATATTCTTCCACAGGCTTCCATAACTAGTAAAAAACACATGAAGGGCTGTTCTAAACAAAAAGACAGTCATCGTAAATGCAATATATATTTTTTGTGGTTAGACAAGAAGGATATCGGCTAACATTTGATGCTCTACTGTTTTACTGATATTGGAAAAAAATTGAAATGTTATTTGAATGCTGTATGGCTGGGTAAGACATTTTGTTTGCTTGTCTGGACATGAACCTAATCTCTAAGCATATTCAGCGTTACAATGTGTAAATATTCCTGTTATTGTTAAAGAACAGACCTGCAGAACGTGTTTAGCTTGGCAGTATCTGCTTTCTTTCTGAGAGAATGTTAGCATGCTGCGTCCAAACAGGATGTTACCACATGCACACGAACACTCACACACACTCATGCACGCACGCACACACACACACACACACACACACATGGACACGCACACACACACACACTCACCGCTCACTCTCACACACACACACACACACACACACACACACACACACACACACACACACACACACATGGACACGCACACACACACACACTCACCGCTCACTCTCACACACGCGCTCACACACGGACACACACACACACACACACGCACACATAGACACACAGGTCATTCATCCCGTTTGTGTTATGTTCTATTTGTGTTCATTTTGTGTCGTTGATGTGTGTGCTGCGTGTATATCTGGCTCTGTATGTGTGTGTGTGTGTGTGTGTGTGTGTGCAGCTCTGGCTGTGTGTGTGTGTGTGCAGCTCTGGCTGTGTGTGTGTGTGTGTGTGTGTGTGCAGCTCTGGCTGTGTGTGTGTGTGTGTGTGTGTGTGTGTATGTGTGTAGCTCTGGCTGTGTGTGTGTGTGTGCAGCTCTGGCTGTGTGTGTGTGTGTGTGTGTGTGTGCAGCTCTGGCTGTGTGTGTGTGTGTGTGTGTGTGTGTGTGTGTGTATATGTGTGTAGCTCTGACTGTGTGTGTGTGTGTGTGGCTCTGGCTGTGTGTGTGTGTGTGTGGCTCTGGCTGTGTGTGTAAATGGTAAATGGTAAATGATTGGTATTTATATAGCGCCTTTATCCAAAGCGCTGTACAATTGATGCTTCTCATTGTGTGTGTGTGTGCAGCTCTGGCTGTGTGTGTGTGTGTGCAGCTCTGGCTGTGTGTGTGTGTGTGTGTGTGTGTGTGTGTGTGTGTGCAGCTCTGGCTGTGTGTGTGTGTGTGTGTGTGTGCAGCTCTGGCTGTGTGTGTGTGTGGCTCTGGCTGTGTGTGTATCTATCTCTGGCTGTATGTGTGTGTGTGTGTGTATCTCTGGCTGTGTGTGTGTGTATCTCTGGCTGTTTGTGTGTATATCTCTGGTTGTGTGTGTGTGTGTGTGTGTGTGTGTGTGTGTGTCCCTGGCTGTGTTTGGTTGTGTGTGTTATGCACCTCCTCTCTGAATGTGTGTGTATTTCAGAACGCGGGAAGGGGAGACACAGACAGGCGATTCTGGGAGATCACCCATCCTCCTACAGTGATAACGGCTACGGTAAGCAGAACTAGCCCCTGTATGATGCTATGGCTGTGTGCGCTAACATTAGCGCAGCTCAGTGCACAGTGCTAGCAGAACTAGCCCCTGTATGATGCTATGGCTGTGTGCGCTAACATTAGCGCAGCTCAGTGCACAGTGCTAGCAGAACTAGCCCCTGTATGGTGCTTTGGCTGTGCAGCCCAGCTCAGCACTGGTTCTGGTAGAGCAGGTTGTGCTGACTATTGAGCCAGGTGAGTTGCCCTCAGTGGCAGCTGGCTCTGGGCACAATGTAATTTTTGTCTGTCTTTTTCTGGGTGGCACGCCTGTCCCCCTGCCCTCCCCAGGTCCACCCTGCCCTCTGCTGGCCCTCCCCAGTAACAACAGGTACAGGATGAGCTCGCAGGACCCCCTGCCCCCCCCAGCCCCCGTCTACACCCCCCCCTCCAGCTCAGTTGCCATGGTGAGCAGCCTGCACCCCCAGATGAACTGCACCCGCGTCTTCAACCTCTTCTGTCTCTACGGCAATATCGAGAAGGTAAGGAGCGCTATGATTGGCTGGAACTGCAGGATGACATGCAAAACGATGTGGGATTGACTGCGGCCTTGCTCTGGCCAGCTGCCATATGTTATTAAATATAGGGCCGTGGCTGCAGAGAGTGTTATGCTGTTTCACAGCAGGAGAACAGGGCTCACCTGGAGTCATAGACCATATACAGGGATTTAGAGAGCAAGGCCCTTAACCCTGCATTGATGCTGGAGGGATTATCTCCTGCTTAGTCTAATCAACTGTAAGTCGCTTTGGATAAAAACGTCAGCCAAATGACATGGAATAATAAATAATTACATTACATGTCATTTAGGTGACACTTTTATCCAAAGCCGCCTGTAGCTTAGTGGTTAAAGTACATGACTGGGACATGCACGGTTGGTGGTTCAATCCCCGGTGGAGCCACAATAAGACCCTCACAGCCGTTGGGCCCTTGAGCAAGGCCCTTAACCCTGCATTGCTCAGGGGACGATTGTCTCCTGCTTAGTCTAATCAACTGTAGGTCGCTCTGGATGAGAGCGTCTGCCAAATGTAATGCAATGTAAAGCAGGTCACTGCAGGTTAAGGGTTTTGCTCAAGGATCTTATTGTGGCTACACCCGGGATCGAACCGCCGACTTTGCGGGTCCCAGTCATTTACATTAACCACTTAACCACTACGCTACAGGCTGCCAGATTAAATTGAATTCAATTGTACAGCAAATAATGTGACCTCAGTGATGCATGCTGTAATCTGTGTGGTGATGTCATGACGGGCGCATATGGTAGCCAATCACGGAGCTCTTTGCCCACAGGTGAAGTTCATGAAGAGCGTTCCGGGCACCGCCCTGGTGGAGATGGGGGAGGAGTATGCAGTGGACCGAGCCATCACTCACATCAACGGCATCACGCTATTTGGCAAGAGGCTCAGTGTGTGGTACGAGGCTCCGCCCTCTTTCCTGAACCCCACCCCCCGCCCTAACACAGTTGTTGTTGTTGTTGTTGTAGTTATTGTTGTCGTTGTCGTTGTTATCACAGCGTGTCCAGGCAGCGTGCGGTGATCCCCAGCCAGGTGTTCCAGCTGGAGGACGGCTCCAGCAGCTACAAGGACTTCACCATGACACGCAACAACCGCTTCAGCTGCGCGGGCCAGGCCTCTAAAAACATCATCCAGCCCCCGTCCTGCGTGCTGCACTTCTACAACGTCCCGCCCTGCGTCAGCCAGGACCAGCTGCAGAGGGTGAGGTCAGAGGTCATGGGGCATGCTCAGTGTGACTATGGAGCTTCCGCCCCTCCTCTGCTGAGCTAAACTGTATTTTACATTACAGAAATGTAGTGTAGAGATGGTGGAATCTGAGACCACTGTCTCATGTGCTGTGTTCAAACACATTCCTTTTAATGGCCAGTTTGTCTTTAAAGATAATGGTCTGGCTTTCTCTCTAGCTAAATCTTCCTTCTTTCACTCGAAAATTAACGCGGCTGCCTCTAATCCCCGCAACCTGTTTTCAACCTTCTCTTCTCTTCTGCCCCCCCCCACCCCCCTCATCACTCACACCTGATGACTTTGGTTGGCATTTATATAGCGCCTTTATCCAAAGCGCTGTACAATTGATGCTTCTCATTCATCCATTCATACACACACTCACACACCGACGGCGATTGGCTGCCATGCAAGGTGCCGACCAGCTCGTCAGGAGCATTTTGGGGTTAGGTGTCTTGCTCAGGGACACATCGACATGTCGACTTTGTCTCCTTCTTTGAAAAGAAGGTTGACGCCATTCGCAATTCCTTCTCCCAACCCTCTCCCCCTGCTGACCCTCCTACCTTCCCCAACTCCCTAGCCTCCTTTTCTCCCCTCTCTGACTCCGACACATTGAAACTCCTTACATCCCACCGCCCGACCATCTGTCCTCTTGACCCCATCCCCTCTCCCCTTCTACAATCTATATCCAATGACATTCTCCCTTTTCTCTCCTCTCTAATCAACACCTCCCTCTCTTCCGGCACCATGCCCTCTTCCCTGAAGAAGGCCAGAGTCACTCCCCTGCTCAAAAAACCTACTCTTGACCCCTCTGCCCTGAACAACTACCGGCCTGTCTCTCTTCTTCCCTTTCTCGCTAAAACTGGAACGGGCGGTCTGCTCCCAACTGTCCACTTATCTTCTCCAGAACAATCTCCATGACCCCAACCAGTCTGGCTTCAAGAGTGGCCACTCCACTGAGACCACCCTGCTCGCGGTCACTGAGGCCCCCTCCCCTCTCCTCTGTCCTCATCTTCCTCGACCTGTTGGCCGCCTTCGATACAGTCAACCATGAGATTGGGATGGGATGGGTGTCACAGGATCTGCACTCACTTGGTTTTCCTCCTACCTCTCTGGTCACTCCTACCAGGTGACTTGGAGGGGCTCAGCCTCTGACCCTCACCCCCTACAAACTGGAGTCCCGCAGGGCTCAGTTCTTGGTCCTCTCCTCTTCTCGCTATACACCATGTCTCTTGGTTCTGTTATCTCTTCCCATGGCTTTTCTTATCACTCTTACACCGATGACACCCAACTCTTCATTTCCTTCCCCCCCGATACCCAAGTCACTACACAGATCTCTGATGAAGGCCTAGTGCCGAAACGTCAGCATGTCTACCAACAAAGTGGTGACTCTGTAAAGTAGCAGTGTTGCGCTTTTTCCTTACTTTTTCAAAAGTTTAATCACACAGATCTCTGCCTGCTTGGCTGATATCTCTGCGTGGATGACTTCCCACCACCTGAAGCTTAACCTTGCCAAAACTGAGCTTCTCTACATCCCTGCTAAGTCCTCTCCATCAATCGACCTCTCACTGACTGTTGAGGACTTTGTAGTTTCCTCCTCCCGTACGGCAAAGAATCTTGGGGTGACTCTTGATAACTGCCTCACCTTGGCTCCACAAGTATCCTCCACTGCCAGAACCTGCTGGTTCTTTCTGTACAATATACGCGGTATCCGTCTCTCCTGACGGAGAAAGCCACCCAGCTCCTAGTCCAGGCGCTCGTCATCATCCCCCTCCAGCTGGTCCAGAATGCTGCAGCCCGCCTGATCACCAGTCAGCCCAGGTCGGCTCATGTCACCCCGCTTCTCATTGGCCTCCACTGGCTTCCTATTGCCGCATGCATCCGATTCAAGGCCCTAGTGTTGGCATTTCAGGCTGCTAAGGGGACTGCCCCACCTTACATACAATCCTTGATCACTCCCTACTCCCCAGCTAGACCACTCCGGTCTGCCAGCTCTGGTCGCCTTATGGTTCCCTCTCTACGAGCACCTGGCCGCCGAGCTGTACGTTCACGCCTGTTTTCCGGTCTGGTTCCTCAGTGGTGGAATGACTTGCCTACCACTGTCAGGACAGCAGAATCCCTCCCCCTATTTCGACGCAGACTAAAAACACACCTTTTCAAACTCTACCTTAGTCCTCCCTCCTGATTTCCCCCGCCCCCCTTTCTGATATCCCTATCCCTCTTGTCTAACCCCAAAAAAAAAAAAATTGCACTTATGATGACTATATGTTTAGAACAGCATTTCATGTGTATTTTCCTAGTTATGGATGTGATGCTTTGACTTGTGGAAGAACCTATGCACTTGTAAGTCGCTTTGGATTAAAAGCGTCTGCCAAATGACTAAAATGTAAATGTAAATGTAATGAACAGCAGTGAGAGATCAGTGTAGGAGGCAGTGAGAGATCAGTGTTGGAGGCAGTGAGAGATCAGTGTTGGAGGCAGCAGTGGGTGATCAGTGTTGGAGGCAGCAGTGGGTGATCAGTGTTGGAGGCAGCAGTGAGAGATCAGTGTTGGAGGCAGCAGTGAGAGATCAGTGTTGGAGGCAGCAGTGGGTGATCAGTGTAGGATTATCTGGCTCAGGCCAATAGAGCTCTTTCAATACCAACAGAAGAATATCACATTCTACTGGATAAGAGCAAAATAATTAAGAGACTGATATCTCTTTTCAAGATCCTTGCCTTTGTACTTTGCACTCAATTATGTGTGTGTGTGTGTGTGTGTAAGCTTGTGTGTGTGATTTGTTTTTTACAGCTTTGTACAGACCATGATGTTCCTGGTTTCATCAAGTTCAAGGTGTTTGATGCAAAACGTGAGTATGGCTGTTTCTGTGACAGAGAGGCAGTTTTCTGGGTCATTCAGATAAGTGTGGCTTAACTTCTTAACTTTGAGTTATTCATATTCAGCTTCAAATATTCTTTATTCAGCTTCAGAATCTTTCTGGCCAGGCTGATGTAGCCTGGCAGGAAGTGGTGATGTTGTGTCTCCTGTGCTGGTGGTGATGTTGTGTCTCCTGTGCTGGTGGTGATGTTGTGTCTCCTGTGCTGGTGGTGATGTTGTGTCTCGTGTGTCTGGTGGTGATGTTGTGTCTCCTGTGCTGGTGGTGATGTTGTGTCTCCTGTGCTGGTGGTGATGTTGTGTCTCCTGTGCTGATGGTGATGTTGTGTCTCGTGTGTCTGGTGGTGATGTTGTGTCTTCTGTGCTGGTGGTGATGTTGTGTCTTGTGTGCTGGTGGTGATGTTGTGTCTCCTGTGCTGGTGGTGATGTTGTGTCTCCTGTGTCTGGTGGTGATGTTGTGTCTTGTGTGCTGGTGGTGATGTTGTGTCTTGTGTGCTGGTGGTGATGTTGTGTCTCCTGTGCTGGTGGTGATGTTGTGTCTCCTGTGCTGGTGGTGATGTTGTGTCTTGTGTGCTGGTGGTGATGTTGTGTCTTGTGTGTCTGGTGGTGATGTTGTGTCTTGTGTGCTGGTGGTGATGTTGTGTCTTGTGTGCTGGTGGTGATGTTGTGTCTCCTGTGCTGGTGGTGATGTTGTGTCTCCTGTGCTGGTGGTGATGTTGTGTTTCATGTGTCTGGTGGTGTTGACCTGTTCTCTTTTCCTCTGCAGCCTCCAGTAAAACCATCTCAGGGCTCTTAGAGTTTGACACCAAGACTCAGGCTGTGGAGGTGCTGACCGTGCTGAACCACTTCCAGATCCGAATACCCAGTGAGTGCTCTGACCTCAACCCCAAACCCTAAACTCAATCCCAAACTCTGACCTCAACACCAAACCCTCACCTCAACCCCCAACCCTCACCTCAACACCAAACCCTCACCTCAACACCAAACCACCTTCACCTCAACCCCAAACCCTCACCTCAACCCCAAACCCTCACCTCAACCCCAAACCCTCACCTCAACCCCCAACCCTCATCTCAACACCAAACCCTCAACTCAACACCAAACCACCCTGACCTCAACCCCAAACCCTGACCTCAACCCAAAACCCTGACCTCAACCCCAAACCCTGACCTCAACCCCTAACCCTCACCTCAACCCCAAACCCTCACCTCAACACCAAACCCTCATCTCAACACCAAACCCTCAACTCAACACCAAACCACCCTCACCTCAACCCCAAACCACGCTCACCTCAACCCCAAACCCTGACCTCAAACCCAAAACCTGACCTCAACCCAAAACCCTCACCTCAACCCCTAACCCTCACCTCAACCCCAAACCCTCACCTCAACCCCAAACCCTCACCTCAACCCCCAACTCTCATCTCAACACCAAACCCTCAACTCAACACCAAACCACCCTCACCTCAACCCCAAACCCTGACCTCAACCCCAAACCCTGACCTCAACCCAAAACCCTGACCTCAACCCCAAACCCTCACCTCAACACCAAACCCTCATCTCAACACCAAACCCTCAACTCAACACCAAACCCTGACCTCAACCCAAAACCCTCACCTCAAGCCCAAACCCTCACCTCAACCCCTAACCCTCACCTCAACCCCAAACCCTGACCTCAACCTCAACCCCAAACCCTCACCTCAACCCCCAACCTTCACCTCAACACCAAACCACCTTCACCTCAACCCCAAACCCTGACCTCAACCCAAAACCCTGACCTCAACCCCACACCCTTACCTCAACCCCAAACCCTCACCTCAACCCCCAACCCTCATCTCAACCCCAAACCCTCACCTCAACCCCCAACCCTCATCTCAACACCAAACCCTCAACTCAACACCAAACCACCCTGACCTCAACCCCAAACCCTGACCTCAACCCAAAACCTGACCTCAACCCAAAACCTGACCTCAACCCCAAACCCTCACCTCAACCCCTAACCCTCACCTCAACCCCAAACCCTGACCTCAACACCAAACCCTCACCTCAACCCCCAACCCTCATCTCAACACCAAACCCTCAACTCAACACCAAACCACCCTGACCTCAACCCCAAACCCTGACCTCAACCCCAAACCCTGACCTCAACCCAAAACCCTGACCTCAACCCCAAACCTCACCTCAACCCCAAACCCTGACCTCAACCCCAAACCCTCACCTCAACCCCCAACCCTCATCTCAACACCAAACCCTCAACTCAACACCAAACCACCCTCACCTCAACCCCAAACCCTCACCTCAACCCCAAACCCTCACCTCAACCCCTAACCCTGACCTCAACACCAAACCCTCACCTCAACACCACACCCTGAACTCAACCCCAAACCCTAAACTCAAGCCCAGACTCTTACCTCAACCCCAAACCCTAAACTCAACCCCAAAATCTGACCTCAACCCCAAACCCTCAACTCAACCCAACCACCAAAACCCAGAACCTTTTCATAATCTGTGCAGACTCATGTTTTGGGTGGAGCGGCTCAGAGGCTTTGGCGGCCTCTGCAGGCGCTCAGTTAAACTGCACACTGTGTCTCGTGCTGTTGTGCATATTGAAAGGCAGTAACATACCCGTGCTGATTGGACGCCTTGCTGCTCCTGCTCTTTCAGATGGATCTAACCCCTACACCCTGAAGCTGTGCTTCTCCACCTCCTCTCACCTGTGAGCCAGCAGCCCGGCAGGAGGAGCTGCTCTGCCTGAGAGGAGGAAGAGGAAGAGGAGCACACGATGAAGATTCCTTACTCATCCCTACCCAATGAATGCATGCACGCACACATGCACGCACACACACATGCATCCACACACACATCACACACATACACACTTACATACAGACACATACACACATGCACACACATCACACGCATGCACACACGCACACACGCACACATGCATCCACACACACACACACATCACACACACATGCATCCACACACACACTCACACATACACACACATGCACACTGACACATACACACACATCACACACATCTGCATCCACAGCTCTGTAGTGGTATCCACACACTGTAGCGTAGCTGAATCCAATGGGTATGGGAGCCTGGGCAACTTCTCTAAATCCAACAAAGTGTTAATAGCTTGTAAAATGTAGAGCACGTTGTAATATATAAATGTGTATAGTATTTGAAATTGGGTTTGGGTGGGGTGGGTTAGGAATGCTGGTATATGATTTAAGACCTGGTGTCTATGAGGATTTCACATGAAGGTGCACACATTGTGTAGATGTTACAGGAAGGTGCATACGTTGTGCAGATGTCATGGTACCCCTGTGCTTACTGCCATGTCTGGGGTCGGCTGGGTGAATGACGGTCATTAAAATGTTTTGTCAGTTTCTGCTTGGTCTTGTGTTTATTTTTATTGGCTGCTCAGTCTGGTCCAGTTGGTTTTTATCTAACATTTGCAGTATTTATCAGGCATTTCAGAGGAGAGTCCTGGGGCCCGCCACCCATTTTTATATAAATATCCTGTGAGTTTAGAGAAGGAGAAAGTGTAGAGTAGGGTTTATTGGTTTTAAAACTCTGGAGCTTGTTCTGAAAAATGGTGTTTAATGAAATTACATCACATGCCAGTAGTCCCTTGGGTATGTGGGGGCATTTTGGGGCAGTAGACACTGATGTGAGATGGGTTTTGTCAGAAAGTTGAAAGTCAGACGTCGGACATCGAAAGCCTGACGTCGAAATTAAAAAAATGCTTAAATTACATGAAAATGAATGTCGAAGTCAATGAATGACAAAATGTCGAGTTTCAACAAATTACAGAAATTAAAAATCCAAAAATGAAAAAAAAGAAAGATTCAAAAAATTCAAAAATACTTTAATTACATTAAAATGATACAAAATGTCGAAAATGACAAAAAAGGCGAAAATTACAAAAAATTTTGAAATTACAGAAATGAAAATGACAAAATTTCCTAAAATGATAAAATAGAAAGATTCAAAAAATTCAAAAATACTTAAATGACATTAAAATGATACAAAATGTCGACAATGACAAAATTTTAAGAAATTACAGAAATAAAAATTCCAAAAATGATAAAATAGAAATATTAAAAAAAATAAAAAAAACTTAAATTACATGAAAATTATACAAAATGTCGAAAATGACAAAAAAGGCAAAAATTACGAAAAATTATACAAAATGTCGAAAATTACAAAAATGTGGAAAGATTACGAAAATGACAAAAATTCAAGAAATTACAGAAATGAAAATTCCAAACATTCCAAAAATGAAAAAAAATGAAAGATTACAAAACTACTTAAATTACAGGAAAATGATACATTACATTACATTATTGGCGACCTAACTTTTCCCATTCATTCTCAACGGTACTTCTTATCACTACGGGATGTAATATATTCTTGGCCACACGTTGATATCGCAGAGCTGTTCCGAGCTAAACGAATGACGTCTTTTCAGTGCGGATTCCTTAACTGCACGAAATCGCCTGGCGCGAATCATTTCCATGTGCGCCGAAGCACGTTTCGCTAAGTCTAAATAATTATTTTACTTCTAACGGGTCCTTGAATGATATTGATGTTGTTGAGGTGTTCCCACAATATTTTCAATAAAATTGCCCGTAGAATTAATCAGTTACTGCAATGTATTATTATTTTGTTTGTTTTTTTATAGGGGAAAATTACAGGTAAACGGGATAATGTCTCTGTTTCTCAACGTTGTAGCCAGCTACGTTAACATGCTATCACATTAGGGTTTAAAATATCACCGTCATTAATAGTATTGCCAATTTGTATCTACGTTTGATTCACTGTGTCATGAAGGCTTAGACATAAAATGTATTATTGTTACTCTTATTTCACTGCAATTGTAAAAGCAATAAGTAGCGCCAATGGCAATTGTTTATTGTCACGGGCCTAACTTTCTGTCATTCAGACATCTTATTTTGGTATATGTTCCTTTATTTACCATTAATATATTATTAAATGGTAAATGGTTGGCATTTATATAGCGACTTACTGTTTTGTTTTTTCTTTGTTTAGTACAATAATGACTGTAATGCCAGGCATTACACTATAAGTAGGCACACAGTATAATTAGTACGGGTCTCTTGGTTATTTTCATCATATTACTTTGATTTCTCCAGGTGATCAGCATGTGGAGGCGTGTATATTTTCTCCCAGATAGGCTACAGTTATGCTTTCGAAGAGGTCTGTGAAGTCCTTGGCAAAATCATAACAATACCAGTACTTAACACCAGTCCTGAGAAGCTTCAGGAGACCCAGCAGTTGTGGCAGCATCTGACTGTCGGGAGATAGGCTGTGTGCGTGCCAGTTGTTACCTTCCCTCCTGCCCTGGCTATTCCACCTGCCCCAGTCCCAAGCCCAGTCTCCTTTAATACCTGTGCATATCAACCCTGCTAATATTGTTACAAACAACAATATGTAGTTATTCATTTATATTTTTGTTGCTGTTGTTGTGTTTATATGTTCATAAGAATTGTAATATGCAATGCCCTCCATAATGCTTGGGACAAAAACATTAATGTAGCTCAGTACACCACTATTTTATATTCATAAACAAACAATTCAAAGTGCAAGTTTTTCATTAAAGGGTATTTTTATACATTCTGGTTTCACCATGTAGACATGACAGCACTTTTTATACATAATCCCCCATTTCAGGGCACCATAATGTTTGGGACATATTTATGTGATGTAAATGATGGTCATGTTTACTGCATATTTTTTGTATGCATGACTGCTTGAAGTCTGTGACCCACTGAGACATTACTGTAGTCTTCTGTGGACAGTAGTCTCTGACACATCCACGATTCCATTCATTGGAACAACTCTGGCCCTCATGTTTAATGACAATAATACAAACCAAAGGCAAGAAAAAGCCTAGACAAATATGGTGTTTATGGTTATTATGTATAAAAAACACTGTAATTTCAATATGGTGAAACCAAAGTCTGTAAACATGCCCTTCAATATTTGCTGAGAATATACATTTTTACCGCATGTCAATTGTTTGATTGCAAATCTAAAATTGTGGACTACAGAGCCAAATAAAAAAATGTCTTTGTCCTAAACATTACAGATTGCACTGTATATGACATTGTAATCTTTTTTTGTGCATGTAATAAATTCCAATAATTGATGTAATGTCAGTACTTGTAGAACTTTCCATATATTACTACACATACATACTTCTGTACTACTTTTATGTTGCCTCATTGTGTTAGTGTAAATAGGTTTATACAGTTCTGTACTTTAATAAGCTATACCCTTCACCTCAGTTACATATTTTGCATGTTCTATTTGACAATATACACTCAGTGAGCACTTTATTAGGTATTTATTAGACGTATTAGGTCTTCTGCTGCTGTAGTCTTAGAGGTTTGACGCATTGTGTGTTCAGAGATCTGTTCACTGATGTAATGGATAGTTATTTGCATAACTGTCACCTTCCTGTCAGCTTAGACCAGTCTGGCCATTCTCCATTACCTTGCTCATCCTCAAGCCATTTCTATCCGCAGAACTGCCGATCACTGAATGTTTTTTTGTTTCTCGCACCATTCTGAGTAAACTCAAAATCCCAACAATCATGCCACAGATCACATTTTAAAAAAATCTTTTGGTTGATATGAACATTAACTGAAGCTCCTGACCCATATTATGCATTGCACTGCTGCCACGATTGGCTGATTAGGTAATCGCATGACTAAGTAGGTGTACAGGTGTTCCTAATAAAGTGAGTGGATATTTTGGCAATTGTTGTCTGTATCTGTGTGCATGGATAGTAGACAAGTTGTAAATATTGTTCTCATCAGTTGCCATAAAACCTTTTACCCAACATCCAACCAGCTGCCTGCCTTTCATTTTATTTCCTGCTTGTTATTATTCATTTGAGTGTGAAGTTTGTCAGGATTAGAAGAGGTTAATTATATACTTTAGTATCTGTCATGACCTGGCTCACTGGCCATGACAAAGAGGGAGACGCACACTGACGCATTTAAAAAACAAGGTCAAATTTATTGAACAAAAATGTGTAGTGTGAAAGTCAGTCACATCAGTAGTGTGAGTGAGTGAATGCGTGAAAAGTATACTGAAGCTATTTACTACCTATTTCAGTCATAAAATTAAAAGAAAGATTTTGGACCATTTTTCAAGTTTTAGACAAAAGACTGTCTTTTTTCATTTTCATCCTAATTTTTAAGAAATGCATTAGTTTTCATTTATTTCAACATGGGTGTATGATAAACACGACACTACCTATTTAAGTCCGAAAATGAAGAAAAACATTTTCTCATTTTCCACTGAAAACACTTGTTCATCCTAATTTTTTTTAAATGCATTAGTATTCATTTATTTCAAAATGGGTGTGAAAATGAAGACAAAGATTTCCGGTGCATTTTTCCAGTTTTAGACATAACAATTATTATAGTCTTATGTATTTTTTCGTTTTCCACTGAAAACACTTCTTCATCCTAATTTAAAAAAAAAGAATCGTTTTCACTTATTTGAACATGGGTGTATTATAAACACGATTTAGGAACCTATTTCAGTCAGAAAATGAAGGAAAAAAAATATTTCAGACCATTTTTCAAGTTTTAGGCATGAGACTTATAGTACACAATTTAATACCTATTTCAGTCAGAAAATGAAGAAAAAATATTTCTGACAATTTTTCAAGTTTAAGACATGAGACTATAATTTTTTGTATTTTCTCATTTTCCACTTAAAACACTTCCTCATCCTAATTTTTACAAAATGCATTTGTTTTCATTTATTTCAACATGCGTGTATTATGAACCCAATTTATTACCTATTTCAGTCAGAAAATGAAGAAAAATAAATTCAGACCATTTTCAAGTTTTACACATTAGACTTATAGTACACAATTTATTACATTTTTCCATCAGAAAATGAAGAAAAAACATTTCGGACCATTTTTCAAGTTTTAGACATAAGACTTATCGTCTTAAGTATATTTTCATTTTCCACTGAAAAAACATTTTCATCCTAATTAAAAAAAAATTCATTAGTTTTCATTTATTTCAACATAGGTGTATTATGAACCCAATTTACTACTTATTTCACTCAGAAAATGAAGACAAAGATTTCCGGTGCATTTTTCAAATTTTAGACATAAGAATTATTATAGTCTTATGTATTTTTTCGTTTTCCACTGAAAACACTTCTTCATCCTAATTTAAAAAAAAGATTAGTTTTCACTTATTTCAACATGGGAGTATTATAAACACGATTTAGAGATCCTATTTCAGTCAGAAAATGAAGGGAAAAAAATATTTCAGACCATTTTTCAAGTTTTAGGCATAAGACTTATAGTATACCATTTAATACCTATTTCAGTCAGAAAATGAAGAAATTATTTTTTTGGTATTTTCTCATTTTCACTGAAAAAGCATTCAAATCCTAATTTTAAAAAAATGCATTAGTTTTCATTTATTTCAACATGGGTGTATTATGAACACAATTAACTACCTATTTCCATCAGAAAATGAAGAGAAAAAAAATTCAGACCATTTTTAAGATTTAGAAATAAGACATAGTACACAATTTAATACCTATTTCAGTCAGAAAATGAAGAAAAAATATTTCTGACAATTCTTCAAGTTTAAGACATGAGACTATAATTTTTTGTATTTTCTCATTTTCCACTTAAAACACTTCTTCATCCTAATTTTTACAAAATGCATTTGTTTTCATTTATTTCAACATGCGTGTATTATGAACCCAATTTATTACCTATTTCAGTCAGAAAATGAAGAAAAATAAATTCAGACCATTTTCAAGTTTTAGACAAGACTTATAGTACACAATTTATTACATATTTCCATCAGAAAATGAAGAAAAAATATTTCTGACCATTTTGCTAGTTTTAGACATGAGACTATAATTTTTTGTATTTTCTCATTTTCACTGAAAAAACTCCTTCATCCTAATTTTAAAAAAAAGCAGAAAGCATTAGTTTTCATTAATTTCAACATGGGTGTATTATAAACACGATTTACAACCTGTTTCAATCAGAAAATGAAGAAAAAAAAATTCAGACCATTTTTCAAGTTTTTGACATAAGACTTGTAGTACACAATTTACTACCTATTTCAGTCAGAAAATGAAGAAAAAAAAATTCAGACCATTTTTAAGATTTAGACATAAGACACAATACACAATTTAATACCTATTTCAGTCAGAAAATGAAGAAAAAATATTTCTGACAATTCTTCAAGTTTAAGACATGAGACTATAATTTTTTGTATTTTCTCAATTTCCACTTAAAACACTTCTTCATCCTAATTTTTACAAAATGCATTTGTTTTCATTTATTTCAACATGCGTGTATTATGAACCCAATTTATTACCTATTTCAGTCAGAAAATGAAGAAAAATAAATTCAGACCATTTTCAAGTTTTAGACAAGACTTATAGTACACAATTTATTACATATTTCCATCAGAAAATGAAGAAAAAATATTTCTGACCATTTTGCTAGTTTTAGACATGAGACTATAATTTTTTGTATTTTCTCATTTTCACTGAAAAAACTCCTTCATCCTAATTTTAAAAAAAAGCAGAAAGCATTAGTTTTCATTAATTTCAACATGGGTGTATTATAAACACGATTTACAACCTGTTTCAATCAGAAAATGAAGAAAAAAAAATTCAGACCATTTTTCAAGTTTTTGACATAAGACTTGTAGTACACAATTTACTACCTATTTCAGTCAGAAAATGAAGAAAAAAAAATTCAGACCATTTTTAAGATTTAGACATAAGACACAATACACAATTTAATACCTATTTCAGTCAGAAAATGAAGAAAAAATATTTCTGACAATTCTTCAAGTTTAAGACATGAGACTATAATTTTTTGTATTTTCTCAATTTCCACTTAAAACACTTCTTCATCCTAATTTTTACAAAATGCATTTGTTTTCATTTATTTCAACATGCGTGTATTATGAACCCAATTTATTACCTATTTCAGTCAGAAAATGAAGAAAAATAAATTCAGACCATTTTCAAGTTTTAGACAAGACTTATAGTACACAATTTATTACATATTTCCATCAGAAAATGAAGAAAAAATATTTCTGACCATTTTGCTAGTTTTAGACATGAGACTATAATTTTTTGTATTTTCTCATTTTCACTGAAAAAACTCCTTCATCCTAATTTAAAAAAAAAGCAGAAAGCATTGGTTTTCATTAATTTCAACATGGGTGTATTATAAACACGATTTACAACCTGTTTCAATCAGAAAATGAAGAAAAAAAAATTCAGACCATTTTTCAAGTTTTTGACATAAGACTTGTAGTACACAATTTACTACCTATTTCAGTCAGAAAATGAAGAAAAAAAAATTCAGACCATTTTTCAAGTTTTTGACATAAGACTTATAGTACACAATTTAGTACATATTTCCATCAGAAAATGAAGAAAAAACATTTTGGACCATTTTTCAAGTTTTAGACATGAGACTTATAGTACACAATTTACTACATATTTCCATTAGAAAATGAAGAAAAAACATTTCGGACCATTTTTTCAAGTTTTAGACATAAGACTTATAGTACACAATTTATTACCTATTTCCATCAGAAAATGAAGAAAAAACATTTCGGACCATTTTTCAAGCTTTAGACATGAGACTATAATTTCTTGTATTTTCTAATTTTCCACTTAAAACACTTCTTCATCCTAATTTTTAAAAAATGCATTAGTTTTCATTTATTTCAACATGGGTGTATTATAAACACGATTTACAACCTATTTCAGTCAGAAAATGAAGAAAAAAAATTTCAGACCATTTTTCAAGTTTTAGTCATGAGACTTATAGTACACAATTTAATACCTATTTTTGTCCGAAAATTAAGAAAAAAATTTCTGACCATTTTTAAAGTTTTAGTCATGAGACTATAATGTTTTGTATTTTCTCATTTTCACTGAAAAAACTCCTTCATCCTAATAAAAAAAAAATGCATTAGTTTTCATTTATTTCAACATGGGTGTATTATGAACACGATTTACAACCTATTTCAGTCAGAAAATGAAGAAAAAAAATTCAGACCATTTTTCAAGTTTTAGACATTAGACTTATAGTACACAATTTAATACCTATTTCAGTCAGAAAATGAAGAAAAAACATTTCGTACCATTTTTCAAGTTTTAGACATGAGATTATAATTTTTTGTATTTTCTCATCTTCCACTTAAAACACTTCTTCATCCTAATTAAAAAAAAAGATTAGTTTTCACTTATTTCAACATGGGAGTATTATAAACACGATTTAGAGATCCTATTTCAGTCAGAAAATGAAGGGAAAAAAATATTTCAGACCATTTTTCAAGTTTTAGGCTTATAGTACACCATTTAATACCTATTTCAGTCAGAAAATGAAGAATTTTTTTTTTTGGTATTTTCTCATTTTCACTGAAAAAACATTTTCATCCTAATTTTTAAAAAATGCATTAGTTTTCACTTATTTCAACATGGGTGTATTATAAACACGATTTAGGACCTATTTCAGTCAGAAAATGAAGGAAAAAAAAATTCAGACCATTTTTAAGATTTAGACATAAGACATAGTACACAATTTAATACCTATTTCAGTCAGAAAAAGAAGAAAAAATATTTCTGACAATTCTTCAAGTTTAAGACATGAGACTAAAATTTTTTGTATTTTCTCATTTTCCACTTAAAACACTTCTTCATCCTAATTTTTACAAAATGCATTTGTTTTCATTTATTTCAACATGCGTGTATTATGAACCCAATTTATTACCTATTTCAGTCAGAAAATGAAGAAAAATAAATTCAGACCATTTTCAAGTTTTACACATTCGACTTATAGTACACAATTTATTACATTTTTCCATCAGAAAATGAAGAAAAAACATTTCGGACCATTTTTTCAAGTTTTAGACATAAGACTTATAGGACACTATTTACTACATATTTCCATCAGAAAATGAAGAAAAAACATGTCGGACCATTTTTAAAGTTTTAGACATGAGACTTATAATTTTTTGTATTATCTCATTTTCACTGAAAAAACTCCTTCATCCTAATTTAAAAAAATTCATTAGTTTTCATTTATTTCAACATAGGTGTATTATGAACCCAATGTACTACCTATTTCAGTCAGAAGATGAAGAAAAAAAATTTCAGACCATTTTTCAAGTTTTAGACATAAGACTTGTAGTACACAATTTAATACCTATTTCAGTCAGAAAATGAAGAGAAAAAAAATTCAGACCATTTTTTCAAGTTTTTGACAAAAGACTTATAGGACACAATTTACTACATATTTCCATCAGAAAATGAAGAAAAAACATTTCGGACCATTTTTAAAGTTTTAGACATGAGAATTATAATTTTTTGTATTTTCTCATTTTCACTGAAAAAACTCCTTCATCCTAATTAAAAAAAAAATGCATTTGTTTTCATTTATTTCAACATGGGTGTATTATGAACACGATTTACAACCTATTTCAGTCAGAAAATGAAGAAGAATGAATTGAGACTATTTTTCAAGTTTTACACATTAGACTAATAGTTTTTTGTATTTTCTCATTTTCACAGAAAAAACTCCTTCTTCCTAATTTTAAAAAAATGCAGTAGTTTTCATTTATTTCAACATGGGTGTATTATGAACACGATTTACAACCTATTTCAGTCAGAAAATGAAGAAAAAAAACTTCAGACCATTTTTAAGATTTAGACGTAAGACATAGTACACAATTTACTACATATTTCCATCAGAAAATGAAGAAAAAACATTTCAGACCATTTTTCAAGTTTTAGACATAAGTCTTATAGTACACAATTTAATACCTATTTCAGTCAGAAAATGAAGAAAAGAAAATTCTGACCATTTTTCAAGTTTTTGACATAAGACTTCTAGTACACAATTTACTACATATTTCCATCAGAAAATGAAGAAAAAACATTCCGGACCATTTTTTCAAGTTTTAGACATAAGACTTATAGTACACAATTTATTACATATTTCCATCAGAAAATGAAGAAAAAACATTTGGGACCATTTTTCAAGTTTTAGACATGAGACTTATAATTTTTTGTATTTTCTCATTTTCACTGAAAAAACTCCTTCATCCTAATTTAAAAAAAAAGCCAAAAGCATTAGTTTTCATTAATTTCAACATGGGTGTATTATAAACATGATTTACCACCTGTTTCAATCAGAAAATGAAGAAAAAAAAATTCAGACCATTTTTTAAGTTTTAGACATGAGACTTGTAGTATACAATTTACTATCTATTTCAGTCAGAAAATGAAGAAAAAAAAATTCAGACCATTTTTCAAGTTTTTGACATAAGACTTATAGTACACAATTTACTACATATTTCCATCAGAAAATGAAGAAAAAACATTTCGGACCATTTTTCAAGTTTTAGACATGAGACTTATAGTACACAATTTACTATATATTTCCATCAGAAAATGAAGGGAAAAAAATATTTCAGACCATTTTTCAAGTTTTAGGCATAAGACTTATAGTACACCATTTAATACCTATTTCAGTCAGAAAATGAAGAAATTATTTTTTTGGTATTTTCTCATTTTCACTGAAAAAGCATCTAAATCCTAATTTAAAAAAAATGCATTAGTTTTCATTTATTTCAACATGGGTGTATTATGAACACAATTAACTACCTATTTCCATCAGAAAATGAAGAAAAAATTTTTCGGACCATTGTTTTAGACATGAGACTTATCGTCTTAAGTAAATTTTCATTTTCCACTGAAAAAACATTTTCATCCTAATTTTAAAAAAATGCATTAGTTTTCACTTATTTCAACATGGGTGTATTATAAACACGATTTAGGACCTATTTCAGTAAGAAAATGAAGAAAAATAAATTCAGACCATTTTTCAAGTTTTAGACATAAGTCTTATAGTACACAATTTAATACCTATTTCAGTCAGAAAATGAAGAAAAAAAAATTCAGACCATTTTTAAGATTTAGACATAAGACATCGTACACAATTTACTACATATTTCCATCAGAAAATGAAGAAAAAACATTTCGGACCATTTTTAAAGTTTTAGACATGAGAATTATAATTTTTTGTATTTTCTCATTTTCACTGAAAAAACTCCTTCTTCCTAATTTTTAAAAAATGCAGTAGTTTTCATTTATTTCAACATGGGTGTATTATGAACACGATTTACAACCTATTTCAGTCAGAAAATGAAGAAAAATAAATTCAGACCATTTTTCAAGTTTTAGACATAAGTCTTATAGTACACAATTTATTCCATATTTCAGTCAGAAAATGAAGAAAAAATATTTCTGACCATTTTGCAAGTTTTAGTCATGAGACTATAATTTTTGGTATTTTCTCATTTTCACTGAAAAAACTCCTTCATCCTAATTTTAAAAACATGCATTAGTTTTCATTTATTTCAACATGGGTGTATTATGAACACGATTTACAACCTATTTCAGTCAGAAAATGAAGAAAAAATATTTCTGACCATTTTGCTAGTTTTAGACATGAGACTATAATTTTTTGTATTTTCTCATTTTCACTGAAAAAACTCCTTCATCCTAATTAAAAAAAAAAGCCAAAAGCATTAGTTTTCATTAATTTCAACATGGGTGTATTATAAACATGATTTACTACCTGTTTCAATCAGAAAATGAAGAAAAATAAATTCAGACCATTTTTCAAGTTTTTGACATAAGACTTATAGTACACAATTTACTACATATTTCCATCAGAAAATGAAGAAAAAACATTTTGGACCATTTTTCAAGTTTTAGACATGAGACTTTCTATAGTCTCATGTATTTTTTCATTTTCCACTGAAAACACCTCTTCATCCTAATTTTAAAATAAATGCATTGGTTTTCATTTATTTCAACATGGGTGTATCATGAACCCAATTTACGACCTATTTCAGTCAGTAAATGAAGAAAAAAAATGTCAGACCATTTTCAAAGTTTTAGACATAAGACTTATAGTACACAATTTAATACCTATTTCAGTCAGAAAATGAAGAAGAAAAAATTCTGACCATTTTTCAAGTTTTAGACATTCGACTTATAGTACACAATTTACTACATTTTTCCATCAGAAAATGAAAAAAAACATTTCAGACCATTTTTCAAGTTTTAGACATAAGACGTATAATGTTTTGTATTTTCTCATTTTCACTGAAAAAACTCCTTCATCCTAACTTAAAAAAAAAGCATTAGTTTTCATTTATTTCAACATGGGTGTATGATAAACACAATTTATTACATATTTCCATCAGAAAATGAAGAAAAAACATTTCGGACCATTTTTCAAGCTTTAGACATGAGACTATAATTTCTTGTATTTTCTAATTTTCCACTTAAAACACTTCTTCATCCTAATTTTTAAAAAATGCTTTAATTTTCATTTATTTCAACATGGGTGTATTATAAACACGATTTACAACCTATTTCAGTCAGAAAATGAAGAAAAAAAATTTCAGACCATTTTTCAAGTTTTAGACATTAGACTATAATTTTTTGTATGTTCTCATTTTCACTGAAAAAACTCCGTTATCCTAATAAAATAAAAAAAATGCATTAGTTTTCATTTATTTCAACATGGGTGTATTATAAACATGATTTACGACCTATTTCAGTCAGCAAATAAAGAAAAAAATTCTGACCATTTTTCAAGTTTTAGACATAAGACTTTCTATAGTCTCATGTATTTTTTCATTTTCCACTGAAAACACCTCTTCATCCTAATTTTTAAAAAAATGCATTGGTTTTCATTTATTTCAACATGGGTGTATCATGAACCCAATTTACGACCTATTTCAGTCAGAAAATGAAGAAGAAAAAATTCAGACCATTTTTCAAGTTTTAGACATTCGACTTATAGTAGACAATTTACTACATTTTTCCATCAGAAAATGAAAAAAAACATTTCAGACCATTTTTCAAGTTTTAGACATAAGACGTATAATGTTTTGTATTTTCTCATTTTCACTGAAAAAACTCCTTCATCCTAATTAAAAAAAATGCATTAGTTTTCATTTATTTCAACATGGGTGTATTATAAACACGATTTACAACCTATTTCAGTCAGAAAATGAAGAAAAAATATTTCAGACCATTTTCAAAGTTTTAGAAATAAGACGTATAGTACACAATTTAATACCTATTTCAGTCAGAAAATGAAGAAAAAACATTTTGGACCATTTTTTCCAGTTTTAGACATAAGACTTATAGTACACAATTCATTCCATATTTCAGTCAGAAAATGAAGAAAAAATATTTCTGACCATTTTGCAAGTTTTAGTCATGAGACTATAATTTTTGGTATTTTCTCATTTTCACTGAAAAAACTCCTTCATCCTAATTTAAAAAACATGCATTAGTTTTCATTTATTTCAACATGGGTGTATTATAAACACGATTTACGACCTATTTCAGTCAGAAAACGAAGAAAAAGAATGTCAGACCATTTTCAAAGTTTTGGACATTAGACTTATAGTACACAATTTAATACCTATTTCAGTCAGAAAATGAAGAAAAAAATTTCTGACCATTTTTCAAGTTTTAGACATGAGACTTATAATGTTCTGTATTTTCTCATTTTCACTGAAAAAACTCCTTCTTCCTAATTTTAAAAAAATGCAGTAGTTTTCATTTATTTCAACATGGGTGTATTATGAACACGATTTACAACCTATTTCAGTCAGAAAATGAAGAAAAATAAATTCAGACCATTTTTCAAGTTTTAGACATAAGTCTTATAGTACACAATTTAATACCTATTTCAGTCAGAAAATGAAGAAAAAAAACTTCAGACCATTTTTAAGATTTAGACATAAGACATAGTACACAATTTACTACATATTTCCATCAGAAAATGAAGAAAAAACATTTCGGACCATTTTTCAAGTTTTGGACATTAGACTTATAGTACACAATTTAATACCTATTTCAGTCAGAAAATGAAGAAAAAAATTTCTGACCATTTTTCAAGTTTTAGACATGAGACTATAATTTTTTGTATGTTCTCATTTTCACTGAAAAAACTCATTTATCCTAATTAAAAAAAAAAAAAAATGCATTAGTTTTCATTTATTTCAACATGGGTGTATTATAAACACGATTTACGACCTATTTCAGTCAGAAAATGAAGAAGAAAAATTTCAGACCATTTTTCAAGTTTTTGACATAAGACTTATAGTACACAATTTACTACATATTTCCATCAGAAAATGAAGAAAAAACATTTCGGACCATTTTTCAAGTTTTAGACATGAGACTTATAATTTTTTGTATTTTCTCATTTTCACTGAAAAAACTCCTTCATCCTAATAAAAAAAAAAATGCATTTGTTTTCATTTATTTCAACATGGGTGTATCATGAACCAAATTTACGACCTATTTCAGTCAGAAAATGAAGGATACAAAATTCAGACCATTTTCAAAGTTTTAGAAATAAGACGTATAGTACACAATTTAATACCTATTTCAGTCAGAAAATGAAGAAAAAACATTTTGGACCATTTTGCAAGTTTTAGTCATGAGACTATAATTTTTGGTATTTTCTCATTTTCACTGAAAAAACTCCTTCATCCTAATTTAAAAAACATGCATTAGTTTTCATTTATTTCAACATGGGTGTATTATAAACACGATTTACGACCTATTTCAGTCAGAAAACGAAGAAAAAAAATGTCAGACTATTTTTCAAGTTTTAGACATTAGACTTATAGTACACAATTTACTACATTTTTCCATCAGAAAATGAAGAAAAAACATTTCGGACCATTTTTTAAAGTTTTAGACATAAGAGTTATAATTTTTTGTATTTTCTCATTTTCATTTATTTCAACATGGGTGTATTATGAACACGATTTACAACCTATTTCAGTCAGAAAATGAAGAAAAAATATTTCAGACCATTTTCAAAGTTTTAGACATAAGACTTATAGTACACAATTTAATACCTATTTCAGTCAGAAAATGAAGAAGAAAAAATTCAGACCATTTTTCAAGTTTTAGACATTCGACTTATAGTACACAATTTACTACATTTTTCCATCAGAAAATGAAAAAAAACATTTCAGACCATTTTTCAAGTTTTAGACATAAGACGCATAATGTTTTGTATTTTCTCATTTTCACTGAAAAAACTCCTTCATCCTAACTTAAAAAAAAAGCATTAGTTTTCATTTATTTCAACATGGGTGTATCATAAACACAATTTATTACATATTTCCATCAGAAAATGAAGAAAAAACATTTCGGACCATTTTTCAAGCTTTAGACATGAGACTATAATTTCTTGTATTTTCTAATTTTCCACTTAAAACACATCTTCATCCTAATTTTTAAAAAATGCTTTAGTTTTCATTTATTTCAACATGGGTGTATTATAAACACGATTTACAACCTATTTCAGTCAGAAAATGAAGAAGTAAAAATTCAGACCATTTTTCAAGTTTTAGACATTAGACTTATAGTACACAATTTACTACATTTTTCCATCAGAAAATGAAAAAAAACATTTCAGACCATTTTTCAAGTTTTAGACATAAGACGTATAATGTTTTGTATTTTCTCATTTTCACTGAAAAAACTCCTTCATCCTAATTTTAAAAAATGCATTAGTTTTCATTTATTTAAACATGGGTGTATTATGAACACGATTTACAACCTATTTCAGTCAGAAAATGAAGAAAAAATATTTCAGACCATTTTCAAAGTTTTAGACATAAGACTTATAGTACACAATTTAATACCTATTTCAGTCAGAAAATGAAGAAAAAACATTTCGGACCATTTTTCAAGTTTTAGACATGAGACTAAAATTTTTGGTATTTTCTCATTTTCCACTTAAAACACTTCTTCATCCTAATTTTTAAAAAATGCATTAGTTTTCATTTATTTTAACATGGGTGTATTATAAACACGATTTACAACCTATTTCAGTCAGAAAATGAAGAAAAAAAATTTCAGACCATTTTTCAAGTTTTAGACATTAGACTTATAGTACACAATTTAATACCTATTTTTGTCAGAAAATTAAGAAAAAAATTTCGGAACATTTTTCAAGTTTTAGACATGAGACTATAATTTTTTGTATTTTCTCATTTTCCACTTAAAACACTTCTTCATCCTAATTTTTAAAGAATGCAATAATTTTCATTTATTTCAATATGGGTGTATTATCAACCCAATTTACTACCTATTTCAGTCAGAAAATGAAGAAAAAATATATCGGACCATTTTTCAAGTTTTAGACATAAGACTTATAGCTTTTTGTATTTTCTCATTTTCACTGAAAAAACTCCTTAATCCTAATTTTAAAAAAATGCATTAGTTTTCATTTATTTCAACATGGGTGTATTATAAACACGATTTACAACCTATATCAGTCAGAAAATGAAGAAAAAACATTTTGGACCATTTTTCAAGTTTTAGACATGAGACTAATTTTTTGTATTTTCTCATTTTCACTGAAATAACTCCTTCATCCTAATTAAAAAAAAATGCATTTGTTTTCATTTATTTCAACATGGCTGTATCATGAACACGATTTACGACCTATTTCAGTCAGAAAATGAAGAAAAAAAATTCAGACCATTTTTCAAGTTTTAGACATTAGACTTATAGTACACAATTTAATACCTATTTCAGTCAGAAAATGAAGAAAAAAACATTTCGTACCATTTTTCAAGTTTTAGACATGAGATTATAATTTTTTGTATTTTCTCATCTTCCACTTAAAACACTTCTTCATCCTAATTAAAAAAAAAGATTAGTTTTCACTTATTTCAACATGGGAGTATTATAAACACGATTTAGAGATCCTATTTCAGTCAGAAAATGAAGAATTTTTTTTTTTGGTATTTTCTCATTTTCACTGAAAAAACATTTTCATCCTAATTATTAAAAAATGCATTAGTTTTCACTTATTTCAACATGGGTGTATTATAAAAACGATTTAGGACCTATTTCAGTCAGAAAATGAAGAAAAAAAAAATTCAGACCATTTTTAAGATTTAGACATAAGACATAGTACACAATTTAATACCTATTTCAGTCAGAAAATGAAGAAAAAAAAAATTCAGACCATTTTTAAGATTTAGACATAAGACATAGTACACAATTTAATACCTATTTCAGTCAGAAAATGAAGAAAAAATATTTCTGACAATTCTTCAAGTTTAAGACATGAGACTAAAATTTTTTGTATTTTCTCATTTTCCACTTAAAACACTTCTTCATCCTAATTTTTACAAAATGCATTTGTTTTCATTTATTTCAACATGCGTGTATTATGAACCCAATTTATTACCTATTTCAGTCAGAAAATGAAGAAAAAAAAATTCAGACCATTTTCAAGTTTTACACATTAGACTTATAGTACACAATTTATTACATTTTTCCATCAGAAAATGAAGAAAAAACATTTCGGACCATTTTTTCAAGTTTTAGACATAAGACTTATAGGACACTATTTACTACATATTTCCATCAGAAAATGAAGAAAAAACATGTCGGACCATTTTTAAAGTTTTAGACATGAGACTTATAATTTTTTGTATTATCTCATTTTCACTGAAAAAACTCCTTCATCCTAATTTTAAAAAATTCATTAGTTTTCATTTATTTCAACATAGGTGTATTATGAACCCAATGTACTACCTATTTCAGTCAGAAGATGAAGAAAAAAATTTTTAGACCATTTTTCAAGTTTTAGACATAAGACTTGTAGTACACAATTTAATACCTATTTCAGTCAGAAAATGAAGAGAAAAAAAAATCAGACCATTTTTTCAAGTTTTTGACAAAAGACTTATAGGACACAATTTACTACATATTTCCATCAGAAAATGAAGAAAAAACATTTCGGACCATTTTTAAAGTTTTAGACATGAGAATTATAATTTTTTGTATTTTCTCATTTTCACTGAAAAAACTCCTTCATCCTAATTTTAAAAAAAATGCATTTGTTTTCATTTATTTCAACATGGGTGTATTATGAACACGATTTACAACCTATTTCAGTCAGAAAATGAAGAAGAATGAATTGAGACTATTTTTCAAGTTTTACACATTAGACTTATAGTTTTTTGTATTTTCTCATTTTCACAGAAAAAACTCCTTCTTCCTAATTTTAAAAAAATGCAGTAGTTTTCATTTATTTCAACATGGGTGTATTATGAACACGATTTACAACCTATTTCAGTCAGAAAATGAAGAAAAATAAATTCAGACCATTTTTCAAGTTTTAGACATAAGTCTTATAGTACACCATTTAATACCTATTTCAGTCAGAAAATGAAGAAATTATTTTTTTGGTATTTTCTCATTTTCACTGAAAAAGCATCTAAATCCTAATTTTAAAAAAATGCATTAGTTTTCATTTATTTCAACATGAGTGTATTATGAACACAATTAACTACCTATTTCCATCAGAAAATGAAGAAAATTTTTTTCGGACCATTGTTTTAGACATGAGACTTATCGTCTTAAGTAAATTTTCATTTTCCACTGAAAAAACATTTTCATCCTAATTTTTAAAAAATGCATTAGTTTTCACTTATTTCAACATGGGTGTATTATAAACACGATTTAGGACCTATTTCAGTCAGAAAATGAAGAGAAAAAAAATTCAGACCATTTTTAAGATTTAGACATAAGACATAGTACACAATTTACTACATATTTCCATCAGAAAATGAAGAAAAAACATTTCGGACCATTTTTAAAGTTTTAGACATGAGAATTATAATTTTTTGTATTTTCTCATTTTCACTGAAAAAACTCCTTCTTCCTAATTTTAAAAAAATGCAGTAGTTTTCATTTATTTCAACATGGGTGTATTATGAACACGATTTACAACCTATTTCAGTCAGAAAATTAAGAAAAATAAATTCAGACCATTTTTCAAGTTTTAGACATAAGTCTTATAGTACACAATTTAATACCTATTTCAGTCAGAAAATGAAGAAAAAAAAATTCAGACCATTTTTAAGATTTAGACATAAGACATAGTACACAATTTACTACATATTTCCATCAGAAAATGAAGAAAAAACATTTCGGACCATTTTTCAAGTTTTGGACATTAGACTTATAGTACACAATTTAATACCTATTTCAGTCAGAAAATGAAGAAAAAAATTTCTGACCATTTTTCAAGTTTTAGACATGAGACTTATAATTTTTTGTATTTTCTCATTTTCACTGAAAAAACTCCTTCATCCTAATTAAAAAAAAAATGCATTTGTTTTCATTTATTTCAACATGGGTGTATCATGAACCAAATTTACGACCTATTTCAGTCAGAAAATGAAGGATACAAAATTCAGATCATTTTTCAAGTTTTAGACATTAGACTTATAGTACACAATTTACTACATTTTTCCATCAGAAAATGAAGAAAAAACATTTCGGACCACTTTTCAAGTTTTAGACATAAGACTTATAATTTTTTGTATTTTCTCATTTTCATTTATTTCAACATGGGTGTATTATGAACACGATTTACAACCTATTTCAGTCAGAAAATGAAGAAAAAATATTTCTGACCATTTTGCAAGTTTTAGTCATGAGACTATAATGTTTTGTATTTTCTCATTTTCACTGAAAACACTTCTTCATCCTAATAAAAAAAAAAATGCATTGGTTTTCATTTATTTCAACATGGGTGTATCATGAACCCAATTTACGACATATTTCAGTCAGAAAATGAAGAAGAAAAAATTCAGACCATTTTTCAAGTTTTAGACATTCGACTTATAGTACACAATTTACTACATTTTTCCATCAGAAAATGAAAAAAAACATTTCAGACCATTTTTCAAGTTTTAGACATGAGACTATAATTTTTAGTATGTTCTCATTTTCACTGAAAAAACTCCTTTATCCTTATTTTTTCAAAAAATGCATTAGTTTTAATTTATTTCAACATGGGTGTATTATAAACATGATTTACGAGCTATTTCAGTCAGCAAATAAAGAAAGAAATTCTGACCATTTTTCAAGTTTTAGACATAAGACTTATTGTACACAATATAATACCTATTTCAGTCAGAACATGAACAAAGAAAATTCTGATCATTTTTCAAGTTTTAGACATAAGACTTTCTATAGTCTCATGTATTTTTTCATTTTCCACTGAAAACACTTCTTCATCCTAATTTTAAAAAGATTCATTAGTTTTTATTTATTTCAACATGGGTGTATTATGAACCCAATTTTCTACCTATTTCAGTCAGTAAATGAAGAAAAAAATTCTGACCATTTTTCAAGTTTTAGACATGAGACTAAAATTTTTTGTATTTTCTCATTTTCACTGAAAAAACTCCATCCTAATTTTAAAAAAATGCATTAGTTTTCATTTATTTCAGCATGGGTGTATTATAAACACGATTTACAACCTATTTCAGTCAGAAAATGAAGAAAAAAAATTTCAGACCATTTTTCAGGTTTTAGACTTGAGACTATAACTTTTTGTATTTTCTCATTTTCACAGAAAAAACTCCTTTATCCTAATTAAAAAAAAAAAATGCATTAGTTTTCATTTATTTCAACATGGGTGTATTATAAACACGATTTACGACCTATTTCTGTCAGAAAATGAAGAAAAGATATTTCGGACCATTTTTCAAGTTTTAGACATGAGACTATAATTTTTTGTATTTTCTCATTTTCACTGAAAAAAATCCTTCATCCTAATAAAAAAAAAAAAAATGCATTAGTTTTCATTTATTTCAACATGGGTGTATTATAAACACGATTTACGACCTATTTCAGTCAGGAAATGAAGAAAAAAATTTCAGACCATTTTTCAAGTTTTAGACATAAGACTTATAGTACACAATTTAATACCTATTTCAGTCAGAAAATGAAGAAAAACATTTCTGACCATTTTTCAAGTTTTAGACATGAGACTATAATTTTTTGTATGTTCTCATTTTCACTGAAAAAACTCCTTTATCCTAATTTTAAAAAAAAAATGCATTAGTTTTAATTTATTTCAACATGGGTGTATTATAAACACGATTTACGACCTATTTCAGTCAGCAAATAAAGAAAGAAATTCTGACCATTTTTCAAGTTTTAGACATGAGACTATAATTTTTTGTATGTTCTCATTTTCACTGAAAAAACTCCGTTATCCTAATAAAAAAAAAAAAATGCATTAGTTTTCATTTATTTCAACATGGGTGTATTATAAACATGATTTACGACCTATTTCAGTCAGCAAATAAAGAAAAAAATTCTGACCATTTTTCAAGTTTTAGACATAAGACTTTCTATAGTCTCATGTATTTTTTCATTTTCCACTGAAAACACTTCTTCATCCTAATTTTAAAAAAAATGCATTGGTTTTCATTTATTTCAACATGGGTGTATCATGAACCCAATTTACGACCTATTTCAGTCAGAAAATGAAGAAGTAAAAATTCAGACCATTTTTCAAGTTTTAGACATTAGACTTATAGTACACAATTTACTACATTTTTCCATCAGAAAATGAAAAAAAACATTTCAGACCATTTTTCAAGTTTTAGACATAAGACGTATAATGTTTTGTATTTTCTCATTTTCACTGAAAAAACTCCTTCATCCTAACTTAAAAAAAAAGCATTAGTTTTCATTTATTTCAACATGGGTGTATCATAAACACAATTTATTACATATTTCCATCAGAAAATGAAGAAAAAACATTTCGGACCATTTTTCAAGCTTTAGACATGAGACTATAATTTCTTGTATTTTCTAATTTTCCACTTAAAACACTTCTTCATCCTAATTTTAAAAAAATGCTTTAGTTTTCATTTATTTCAACATGGGTGTATTATAAACACGATTTACAACCTATTTCAGTCAGAAAATGAAGAAAAAATTTTTTAGACCATTTTTCAAGTTTTAGACATTAGACTTATAGTACACAATTTAATACCTAGTTTATTCAGAAAATTAAGAAAAAAATTTCTGACCATTTTTCAAGTTTTAGACATGAGACTATAATTTTTTGTATGTTCTCATTTTCACTGAAAAAACTCCGTTATCCTAATAAAATAAAAAAAATGCATTAGTTTTCATTTATTTCAACATGGGTGTATTATAAACATGATTTACGACCTATTTCAGTCAGCAAATAAAGAAAAAAATTCTGACCATTTTTCAAGTTTTAGACATAAGACTTTCTATAGTCTCATGTATTTTTTCATTTTCCACTGAAAACACTTCTTCATCCTAATTAAAAAAAAAATGCATTGGTTTTCATTTATTTCAACATGGGTGTATCATGAACCCAATTTACGACCTATTTCAGTCAGAAAATGAAGAAGAAAAATGTCAGACCATTTTCAAAGTTTTAGACATAAGACTTATAGTAAACAATTTAATACCTATTTCAGTCAGAAAATGAAGAAAAAACATTTCGGACCATTTTTCAAGTTTTAGACATGAGACTATAATTTTTTGTATTTTCTCATCTTCCACTTAAAACACTTCTTCATCCTAATTTTTAAAAAATGCATTAGTTTTCATTTATTTCAATATGGGTGTATTATCAACCCAATTTACTACCTATTTCAGTCAGAAAATGAAGAAAAAGAATTTCAGACCATTTTTCAAGTTTTGGACATTAGACTTATAGTACACAATTTAATACCTATTTCAGTCAGAAAATGAAGAAAAAAATTTCTGACCATTTTTCAAGTTTTAGACATGAGACTATAATTTTTTGTATGTTCTCATTTTCACTGAAAAAACTCCTTTATCCTAATAAAAAAAAAAAATGCATTAGTTTTCATTTATTTCAACATGGGTGTATTATAAACACGATTTACGACCTATTTCAGTCAGAAAATGAAGAAGAAAAATTTCAGACCATTTTTAAAGTTTTAGACATAAGACTTATAGTACACAATTTACTACATTTTTCCATCAGAAAATCAAGAAAAAACATTTCGGACCATTTTTCAAATTTTGGACATAAGACTTATCATTTTTTCTATTTTCTCATTTTCATTGAAAAAACTCCTTCATCCTAATTTTTAAAAAATGCATTAGTTTTCATTTATTTCAACATGGGTGTATTATAAACACGATTTACGACCTATTTCAGTCAGAAAATGAAAAAAAAAAATTTCAGACCATTTTGAAAGTTTTAGACATGAGACTTATAGTACACAATTTAATACCTATTTCAGTCAGAAAATGAAGAAAAAAATTTCTGACCATTTTTCAAGTTTTAGACATGAGACTATAATTTTTAGTATGTTCTCATTTTCACTGAAAAAACTCCTTTATCCTTATTTTTTCAAAAAATGCATTAGTTTTAATTTATTTCAACATGGGTGTATTATAAACATGATTTACGAGCTATTTCAGTCAGCAAATAAAGAAAGAAATTCTGACCATTTTTCAAGTTTTAGACATAAGACTTATTGTACACAATATAATACCTATTTCAGTCAGAACATGAACAAAGAAAATTCTGATCATTTTTCAAGTTTTAGACATAAGACTTTCTATAGTCTCATGTATTTTTTCATTTTCCACTGAAAACACTTCTTCATCCTAATTTTAAAAAGATTCATTAGTTTTTATTTATTTCAACATGGGTGTATTATGAACCCAATTTTCTACCTATTTCAGTCAGTAAATGAAGAAAAAAATTCTGACCATTTTTCAAGTTTTAGACATGAGACTAAAATTTTTTGTATTTTCTCATTTTCACTGAAAAAACTCCATCCTAATTTTAAAAAAATGCATTAGTTTTCATTTATTTCAGCATGGGTGTATTATAAACACGATTTACAACCTATTTCAGTCAGAAAATGAAGAAAAAAAATTCAGACCATTTTTCAAGTTTTAGACATTAGACTTATAGTACACAATTTAATACCTATTTCAGTCAGAAAATGAAGAAAAAAACATTTCGTACCATTTTTCAAGTTTTAGACATGAGATTATAATTTTTTGTATTTTCTCATCTTCCACTTAAAACACTTCTTCATCCTAATTAAAAAAAAAGATTAGTTTTCACTTATTTCAACATGGGAGTATTATAAACACGATTTAGAGATCCTATTTCAGTCAGAAAATGAAGAATTTTTTTTTTTGGTATTTTCTCATTTTCACTGAAAAAACATTTTCATCCTAATTATTAAAAAATGCATTAGTTTTCACTTATTTCAACATGGGTGTATTATAAACACGATTTAGGACCTATTTCAGTCAGAAAATGAAGAAAAAAAAATTCAGACCATTTTTAAGATTTAGACATAAGACATAGTACACAATTTAATACCTATTTCAGTCAGAAAATGAAGAAAAAATATTTCTGACAATTCTTCAAGTTTAAGACATGAGACTAAAATTTTTTGTATTTTCTCATTTTCCACTTAAAACACTTCTTCATCCTAATTTTTACAAAATGCATTTGTTTTCATTTATTTCAACATGCGTGTATTATGAACCCAATTTATTACCTATTTCAGTCAGAAAATGAAGAAAAAAAAATTCAGACCATTTTCAAGTTTTACACATTAGACTTATAGTACACAATTTATTACATTTTTCCATCAGAAAATGAAGAAAAAACATTTCGGACCATTTTTTCAAGTTTTAGACATAAGACTTATAGGACACTATTTACTACATATTTCCATCAGAAAATGAAGAAAAAACATGTCGGACCATTTTTAAAGTTTTAGACATGAGACTTATAATTTTTTGTATTATCTCATTTTCACTGAAAAAACTCCTTCATCCTAATTTAAAAAAATTCATTAGTTTTCATTTATTTCAACATAGGTGTATTATGAACCCAATGTACTACCTATTTCAGTCAGAAGATGAAGAATAAATTTTTTAGACCATTTTTCAAGTTTTAGACATAAGACTTGTAGTACACAATTTAATACCTATTTCAGTCAGAAAATGAAGAGAAAAAAAAATCAGACCATTTTTTCAAGTTTTTGACAAAAGACTTATAGGACACAATTTACTACATATTTCCATCAGAAAATGAAGAAAAAACATTTCGGACCATTTTTAAAGTTTTAGACATGAGAATTATAATTTTTTGTATTTTCTCATTTTCACTGAAAAAACTCCTTCATCCTAATTTAAAAAAAAATGCATTTGTTTTCATTTATTTCAACATGGGTGTATTATGAACACGATTTACAACCTATTTCAGTCAGAAAATGAAGAAGAATGAATTGAGACTATTTTTCAAGTTTTACACATTAGACTTATAGTTTTTTGTATTTTCTCATTTTCACAGAAAAAACTCCTTCTTCCTAATTTAAAAAAATGCAGTAGTTTTCATTTATTTCAACATGGGTGTATTATGAACACGATTTACAACCTATTTCAGTCAGAAAATGAAGAAAAATAAATTCAGACCATTTTTCAAGTTTTAGACATAAGTCTTATAGTACACCATTTAATACCTATTTCAGTCAGAAAATGAAGAAATTATTTTTTTGGTATTTTCTCATTTTCACTGAAAAAGCATCTAAATCCTAATTTTAAAAAAATGCATTAGTTTTCATTTATTTCAACATGAGTGTATTATAAACACGATTTAGGACCTATTTCAGTCAGAAAATGAAGAAAAAAAAAATTCAGACCATTTTTAAGATTTAGACATAAGACATAGTACACAATTTAATACCTATTTCAGTCAGAAAATGAAGAAAAAATATTTCTGACAATTCTTCAAGTTTAAGACATGAGACTAAAATTTTTTGTATTTTCTCATTTTCCACTTAAAACACTTCTTCATCCTAATTTTTACAAAATGCATTTGTTTTCATTTATTTCAACATGCGTGTATTATGAACCCAATTTATTACCTATTTCAGTCAGAAAATGAAGAAAAAAAAATTCAGACCATTTTCAAGTTTTACACATTAGACTTATAGTACACAATTTATTACATTTTTCCATCAGAAAATGAAGAAAAAACATTTCGGACCATTTTTTCAAGTTTTAGACATAAGACTTATAGGACACTATTTACTACATATTTCCATCAGAAAATGAAGAAAAAACATGTCGGACCATTTTTAAAGTTTTAGACATGAGACTTATAATTTTTTGTATTATCTCATTTTCACTGAAAAAACTCCTTCATCCTAATTTAAAAAAATTCATTAGTTTTCATTTATTTCAACATAGGTGTATTATGAACCCAATGTACTACCTATTTCAGTCAGAAGATGAAGAAAAAATTTTTTAGACCATTTTTCAAGTTTTAGACATAAGACTTGTAGTACACAATTTAATACCTATTTCAGTCAGAAAATGAAGAGAAAAAAAAATCAGACCATTTTTTCAAGTTTTTGACAAAAGACTTATAGGACACAATTTACTACATATTTCCATCAGAAAATGAAGAATAAACATTTCGGACCATTTTTAAAGTTTTAGACATGAGAATTATAATTTTTTGTATTTTCTCATTTTCACTGAAAAAACTCCTTCATCCTAATTTAAAAAAAAATGCATTAGTTTTCATTTATTTCAACATGGGTGTATTATGAACACGATTTACAACCTATTTCAGTCAGAAAATGAAGAAGAATGAATTGAGACTATTTTTCAAGTTTTACACATTAGACTTATAGTTTTTTGTATTTTCTCATTTTCACAGAAAAAACTCCTTCTTCCTAATTTTAAAAAAATGCAGTAGTTTTCATTTATTTCAACATGGGTGTATTATGAACACGATTTACAACCTATTTCAGTCAGAAAATGAAGAAAAATAAATTCAGACCATTTTTCAAGTTTTAGACATAAGTCTTATAGTACACCATTTAATACCTATTTCAGTCAGAAAATGAAGAAATTATTTTTTTGGTATTTTCTCATTTTCACTGAAAAAGCATCTAAATCCTAATTTTAAAAAAATGCATTAGTTTTCATTTATTTCAACATGAGTGTATTATGAACACAATTAACTACCTATTTCAATCAGAAAATGAAGAAAATTTTTTTCGGACCATTGTTTTAGACATGAGACTTATCGTCTTAAGTAAATTTTCATTTTCCACTGAAAAAACATTTTCATCCTAATTTTTAAAAAATGCATTAGTTTTCACTTATTTCAACATGGGTGTATTATAAACACGATTTAGGACATATTTCAGTCAGAAAATGAAGAGAAAAAAAATTCAGACCATTTTTAAGATTTAGACATAAGACATAGTACACAATTTACTACATATTTCCATCAGAAAATGAAGAAAAAACATTTCGGACCATTTTTAAAGTTTTAGACATGAGAATTATAATTTTTTGTATTTTCTCATTTTCACTGAAAAAACTCCTTCTTCCTAATTTTAAAAAAATGCAGTAGTTTTCATTTATTTCAACATGGGTGTATTATGAACACGATTTACAACCTATTTCAGTCAGAAAATGAAGAAAAATAAATTCAGACCATTTTTCAAGTTTTAGACATAAGTCTTATAGTACACAATTTAATACCTATTTCAGTCAGAAAATGAAGAAAAAAAAATTCAGACCATTTTTAAGATTTAGACATAAGACATAGTACACAATTTACTACATATTTCCATCAGAAAATGAAGAAAAAACATTTCGGACCATTTTTAAAGTTTTAGACATGAGAATTATAATTTTTTGTATTTTCTCATTTTCACTGAAAAAACTCCTTCTTCCTAATTTTAAAAAAATGCAGTAGTTTTCATTTATTTCAACATGGGTGTATTATGAACACGATTTACAACCTATTTCAGTCAGAAAATGAAGAAAAATAAATTCAGACCATTTTTCAAGTTTTAGACATAAGTCTTATAGTACACAATTTATTCCATATTTCAGTCAGAAAATGAAGAAAAAATATTTCTGACCATTTTGCAAGTTTTAGTCATGAGACTATAATTTTGGGTATTTTCTCATTTTCACTGAAAAAACTCCTTCATCCTAATTTTAAAAACATGCATTAGTTTTCATTTATTTCAACATGGGTGTATTATGAACACGATTTACGACCTATTTCAGTCAGAAAACGAAGAAAAAAAATGTCAGACCATTTTCAAAGTTTTAGACATAAGACTTATAGTACACAATTTAATACCTATTTCAGTCAGAAAATGAAGAAAAAGAATTTCAGACCATTTTTCAAGTTTTGGACATTAGACTTATAGTACACAATTTAATACCTATTTCAGTCAGAAAATGAAGAAAAAAATTTCTGACCATTTTTCAAGTTTTAGACATGAGACTATAATTTTTTGTATGTTCTCATTTTCACTGAAAAAACTCCTTTATCCTAATTAAAAAAAAAAAAAAATGCATTAGTTTTCATTTATTTCAACATGGGTGTATTATAAACACGATTTACGACCTATTTCAGTCAGAAAATGAAGAAGAAAAATTTCAGACCATTTTTCAAGTTTTTGACATAAGACTTATAGTACACAATTTACTACATATTTCCATCAGAAAATGAAGAAAAAACATTTCGGACCATTTTTCAAGTTTTAGACATGAGACTTATAATTTTTTGTATTTTCTCATTTTCACTGAAAAAACTCCTTCATCCTAATTAAAAAAAAAATGCATTTGTTTTCATTTATTTCAACATGGGTGTATCATGAACCAAATTTACGACCTATTTCAGTCAGAAAATGAAGGATACAAAATTCAGATCATTTTTCAAGTTTTAGACATTAGACTTATAGTACACAATTTACTACATTTTTCCATCAGAAAATGAAGAAAAAACATTTCGGACCACTTTTCAAGTTTTAGACATAAGACTTATAATTTTTTGTATTTTCTCATTTTCATTTATTTCAACATGGGTGTATTATGAACACGATTTACAACCTATTTCAGTCAGAAAATGAAGAAAAAATATTTCTGACCATTTTGCAAGTTTTAGTCATGAGACTATAATGTTTTGTATTTTCTCATTTTCACTGAAAACACTTCTTCATGCTAATAAAAAAAAAAATGCATTGGTTTTCATTTATTTCAACATGGGTGTATCATGAACCCAATTTACGACCTATTTCAGTCAGAAAATGAAGAAGAAAAAATTCAGACCATTTTTCAAGTTTTAGACATTCGACTTATAGTACACAATTTACTACATTTTTCCATCAGAAAATGAAAAAAAACATTTCATACCATTTTTCAAGTTTTAGACATAAGACGTATAATGTTTTGTATTTTCTCATTTTCACTGAAAAAACTCCTTCATCCTAACTTAAAAAAAAAGCATTAGTTTTCATTTATTTCAACATGGGTGTATCATAAACACAATTTATTACATATTTCCATCAGAAAATGAAGAAAAAACATTTCGGACCATTTTTCAAGCTTTAGACATGAGACTATAATTTCTTGTATTTTCTAATTTTCCACTTAAAACACTTCTTCATCCTAATTTTAAAAAAATGCTTTAGTTTTCATTTATTTCAACATGGGTGTATTATAAACACGATTTACAACCTATTTCAGTCAGAAAATGAAGAAAAAAAATTTTAGACCATTTTTCAAGTTTTAGACATTAGACTTATAGTACACAATTTAATACCTAGTTTATTCAGAAAATTAAGAAAAAAATTTCTGACCATTTTTCAAGTTTTAGACATGAGACTATAATTTTTTGTATGTTCTCATTTTCACTGAAAAAACTCCGTTATCCTAATAAAAAAAAAAAAATGCATTAGTTTTCATTTATTTCAACATGGGTGTATTATAAACATGATTTACGACCTATTTCAGTCAGCAAATAAAGAAAAAAATTCTGACCATTTTTCAAGTTTTAGACATAAGACTTTCTATAGTCTCATGTATTTTTTCATTTTCCACTGAAAACACTTCTTCATCCTAATTTAAAAAAAAATGCATTGGTTTTCATTTATTTCAACATGGGTGTATCATGAACCCAATTTACGACCTATTTCAGTCAGAAAATGAAGAATAAAAATGTCAGACCATTTTCAAAGTTTTAGACATAAGACTTATAGTAAACAATTTAATACCTATTTCAGTCAGAAAATGAAGAAAAAACATTTCGGACCATTTTTCAAGTTTTAGACATGAGACTATAATTTTTTGTATTTTCTCATCTTCCACTTAAAACACTTCTTCATCCTAATTTTTAAAAAATGCATTAGTTTTCATTTATTTCAATATGGGTGTATTATCAACCCAATTTACTACCTATTTCAGTCAGAAAATGAAGAAAAAGAATTTCAGACCATTTTTCAAGTTTTGGACATTAGACTTATAGTACACAATTTAATACCTATTTCAGTCAGAAAATGAAGAAAAAAATTTCTGACCATTTTTCAAGTTTTAGACATGAGACTATAATTTTTTGTATGTTCTCATTTTCACTGAAAAAACTCCTTTATCCTAAAAAAAAAAAAAAAAAAATGCATTAGTTTTCATTTATTTCAACATGGGTGTATTATAAACACGATTTACGACCTATTTCAGTCAGAAAATGAAGAAGAAAAATTTCAGACCATTTTTAAAGTTTTAGACATAAGACTTATAGTACACAATTTACTACATTTTTCCATCAGAAAATCAAGAAAAAACATTTCGGACCATTTTTCAAATTTTGGACATAAGACTTATCATTTTTTCTATTTTCTCATTTTCATTGAAAAAACTCCTTCATCCTAATTTTTAAAAAATGCATTAGTTTTCATTTATTTCAACATGGGTGTATTATAAACACGATTTACGACCTATTTCAGTCAGAAAATGAAAAAAAAAAATTTCAGACCATTTTGAAAGTTTTAGACATGAGACTTATAGTACACAATTTAATACCTATTTCAGTCAGAAAATGAAGAAAAAAATTTCTGACCATTTTTCAAGTTTTAGACATGAGACTATAATTTTTAGTATGTTCTCATTTTCACTGAAAAAACTCCTTTATCCTTATTTTTTTTTTAAATGCATTAGTTTTAATTTATTTCAACATGGGTGTATTATAAACATGATTTACGAGCTATTTCAGTCAGCAAATAAAGAAAGAAATTCTGACCATTTTTCAAGTTTTAGACATAAGACTTATTGTACACAATATAATACCTATTTCAGTCAGAACATGAACAAAGAAAATTCTGATCATTTTTCAAGTTTTAGACATAAGACTTTCTATAGTCTCATGTATTTTTTCATTTTCCACTGAAAACACTTCTTCATCCTAATTTTAAAAAGATTCATTAGTTTTTATTTATTTCAACATGGGTGTATTATGAACCCAATTTTCTACCTATTTCAGTCAGTAAATGAAGAAAAAAATTCTGACCATTTTTCAAGTTTTAGACATGAGACTAAAATTTTTTGTATTTTCTCATTTTCACTGAAAAAACTCCAGTTTTTTTTAGTTTTCATTTATTTCAGCATGGGTGTATTATAAACACGATTTACAACCTATTTCAGTCAGAAAATGAAGAAAAAAAATTTCAGACCATTTTTCAGGTTTTAGACTTGAGACTATAACTTTTTGTATTTTCTCATTTTCACAGAAAAAACTCCTTTATCCTAATTTAAAAAAAAAAAATGCATTAGTTTTCATTTATTTCAACATGGGTGTATTATAAACACGATTTACGACCTATTTCTGTCAGAAAATGAAGAAAAGATATTTCGGACCATTTTTCAAGTTTTAGACATGAGACTATAATTTTTTGTATTTTCTCATTTTCACTGAAAAAAATCCTTCATCCTAATTAAAAAAAAAAAAATGCATTAGTTTTCATTTATTTCAACATGGGTGTATTATAAACACGATTTACGACCTATTTCAGTCAGGAAATGAAGAAAAAAATTTCAGACCATTTTTCAAGTTTTAGACATAAGACTTATTGTACACAATATAATACCTATTTCAGTCAGAACATGAACAAAGAAAATTCTGATCATTTTTCAAGTTTTAGACATAAGACTTTCTATAGTCTCATGTATTTTTTCATTTTCCACTGAAAACACTTCTTCATCCTAATTTTAAAAAGATTCATTAGTTTTTATTTATTTCAACATGGGTGTATTATTAACCCAATTTTCTACCTATTTCAGTCAGAAAATGAAGAAAAAAATTTCTGACCATTTTTCAAGTTTTAGACATGAGACTATAATTTTTTGTATGTTCTCATTTTCACTGAAAAAACTCCTTTATCCTAATAAAAAAAAAAAAAAAAATGCATTAGTTTTCATTTATTTCAACATGGGTGTATTATAAACACGATTTACGACCTATTTCAGTCAGAAAATGAAGAAGAAAAATTTCAGACCATTTTTAAAGTTTTAGACATAAGACTTATAGTACACAATTTACTACATTTTTCCATCAGAAAATCAAGAAAAAACATTTCGGACCATTTTTCAAATTTTGGACATAAGACTTATCATTTTTTCTATTTTCTCATTTTCATTGAAAAAACTCCTTCATCCTAATTTTTAAAAAATGCATTAGTTTTCATTTATTTCAACATGGGTGTATTATAAACACGATTTACGACCTATTTCAGTCAGAAAATGAAAAAAAAAAATTTCAGACCATTTTGAAAGTTTTAGACATGAGACTTATAGTACACAATTTAATACCTATTTCAGTCAGAAAATGAAGAAAAAAATTTCTGACCATTTTTCAAGTTTTAGACATGAGACTATAATTTTTAGTATGTTCTCATTTTCACTGAAAAAACTCCTTTATCCTTATTTTTTAAAAAAATGCATTAGTTTTAATTTATTTCAACATGGGTGTATTATAAACATGATTTACGAGCTATTTCAGTCAGCAAATAAAGAAAGAAATTCTGACCATTTTTCAAGTTTTAGACATAAGACTTATTGTACACAATATAATACCTATTTCAGTCAGAACATGAACAAAGAAAATTCTGATCATTTTTCAAGTTTTAGACATAAGACTTTCTATAGTCTCATGTATTTTTTCATTTTCCACTGAAAACACTTCTTCATCCTAATTTTAAAAAGATTCATTAGTTTTTATTTATTTCAACATGGGTGTATTATGAACCCAATTTTCTACCTATTTCAGTCAGTAAATGAAGAAAAAAATTCTGACCATTTTTCAAGTTTTAGACATGAGACTAAAATTTTTTGTATTTTCTCATTTTCACTGAAAAAACTCCAGTTTTTTTTAGTTTTCATTTATTTCAGCATGGGTGTATTATAAACACGATTTACAACCTATTTCAGTCAGAAAATGAAGAAAAAAAATTTCAGACCATTTTTCAGGTTTTAGACTTGAGACTATAACTTTTTGTATTTTCTCATTTTCACAGAAAAAACTCCTTTATCCTAATAAAAAAAAAAAAAATGCATTAGTTTTCATTTATTTCAACATGGGTGTATTATAAACACGATTTACGACCTATTTCTGTCAGAAAATGAAGAAAAGATATTTCGGACCATTTTTCAAGTTTTAGACATGAGACTATAATTTTTTGTATTTTCTCATTTTCACTGAAAAAAATCCTTCATCCTAATTAAAAAAAAAAAAATGCATTAGTTTTCATTTATTTCAACATGGGTGTATTATAAACACGATTTACGACCTATTTCAGTCAGGAAATGAAGAAAAAAATTTCAGACCATTTTTCAAGTTTTAGACATAAGACTTATAGTACACAATTTAATACCTATTTCAGTCAGAAAATGAAGAAAAACATTTCTGACCATTTTTCAAGTTTTAGACATGCGACTATAATTTTTTGTATGTTCTCATTTTCACTGAAAAAACTCCTTTATCCTAATTTTTTAAAAAAAATGCATTAGTTTTAATTTATTTCAACATGGGTGTATTATAAACACGATTTACGACCTATTTCAGTCAGCAAATAAAGAAAGAAATTCTGACCATTTTTCAAGTTTTAGACATAAGACTTATTGTACACAATATAATACCTATTTCAGTCAGAACATGAACAAAGAAAATTCTGATCATTTTTCAAGTTTTAGACATAAGACTTTCTATAGTCTCATGTATTTTTTCATTTTCCACTGAAAACACTTCTTCATCCTAATTTTAAAAAGATTCATTAGTTTTTATTTATTTCAACATGGGTGTATTATTAACCCAATTTTCTACCTATTTCAGTCAGAAAATGAAGAAAAAAAATTCTGACCATTTTTCAAGTTTTAGACATGAGACTATAATTTTTTGTATTTTCTCATTTTCACTGAAAAAACTCCTTCATCCTAATTTTAAAAAATGCATTAGTTTTCATTTATTTCAACATGGGTGTATTATAAACACGATTTACAACCTATTTCAGTCAGAAAATGAAGAAAAAAATTTCTGACCATTTTTCAAGTTTTAGACATGAAACTATAATTTTTTGTATGTTCTCATTTTCACTGAAAAAACTCCTTTATCCTAATAAAAAATAAAAAAAAAATGCATTAGTTTTCATTTATTTCAACATGGGTGTATTATAAACACGATTTATGACCTATTTCAGTCAGAAAATGAAGAAGAAAAATTTCAGACCATTTTTAAAGTTTTAGACATAAGACTTATAGTACACAATTTACTACATTTTTCCATCAGAAAATCAAGAAAAAACATTTCGGACCATTTTTCAAATTTTGGACATAAGACTTATCATTTTTTCTATTTTCTCATTTTCATTGAAAAAACTCCTTCATCCTAATTTTTAAAAAATGCATTAGTTTTCATTTATTTCAACATGGGTGTATTATAAACACGATTTACGACCTATTTCAGTCAGAAAATGAAAAAAAAAAATTTCAGACCATTTTGAAAGTTTTAGACATGAGACTTATAGTACACAATTTAATACCTATTTCAGTCAGAAAATGAAGAAAAAAATTTCTGACCATTTTTCAAGTTTTAGACATGAGACTATAATTTTTAGTATGTTCTCATTTTCACTGAAAAAACTCCTTTATCCTTATTTTTTTTAAAAATGCATTAGTTTTAATTTATTTCAACATGGGTGTATTATAAACATGATTTACGAGCTATTTCAGTCAGCAAATAAAGAAAGAAATTCTGACCATTTTTCAAGTTTTAGACATAAGACTTATTGTACACAATATAATACCTATTTCAGTCAGAACATGAACAAAGAAAATTCTGATCATTTTTCAAGTTTTAGACATAAGACTTTCTATAGTCTCATGTATTTTTTCATTTTCCACTGAAAACACTTCTTCATCCTAATTTTAAAAAGATTCATTAGTTTTTATTTATTTCAACATGGGTGTATTATGAACCCAATTTTCTACCTATTTCAGTCAGTAAATGAAGAAAAAAATTCTGACCATTTTTCAAGTTTTAGACATGAGACTAAAATTTTTTGTATTTTCTCATTTTCACTGAAAAAACTCCAGTTTTTTTTAGTTTTCATTTATTTCAGCATGGGTGTATTATAAACACGATTTACAACCTATTTCAGTCAGAAAATGAAGAAAAAAAATTTCAGACCATTTTTCAGGTTTTAGACTTGAGACTATAACTTTTTGTATTTTCTCATTTTCACAGAAAAAACTCCTTTATCCTAATAAAAAAAAAAAAAATGCATTAGTTTTCATTTATTTCAACATGGGTGTATTATAAACACGATTTACGACCTATTTCTGTCAGAAAATGAAGAAAAGATATTTCGGACCATTTTTCAAGTTTTAGACATGAGACTATAATTTTTTGTATTTTCTCATTTTCACTGAAAAAAATCCTTCATCCTAATTAAAAAAAAAAAAATGCATTAGTTTTCATTTATTTCAACATGGGTGTATTATAAACACGATTTACGACCTATTTCAGTCAGGAAATGAAGAAAAAAATTTCAGACCATTTTTCAAGTTTTAGACATAAGACTTATAGTACACAATTTAATACCTATTTCAGTCAGAAAATGAAGAAAAACATTTCTGACCATTTTTCAAGTTTTAGACATGAGACTATAATTTTTTGTATGTTCTCATTTTCACTGAAAAAACTCCTTTATCCTAATTTTAAAAAAAAATGCATTAGTTTTAATTTATTTCAACATGGGTGTATTATAAACACGATTTACGACCTATTTCAGTCAGCAAATAAAGAAAGAAATTCTGACCATTTTTCAAGTTTTAGACATAAGACTTATTGTACACAATATAATACCTATTTCAGTCAGAACATGAACAAAGAAAATTCTGATCATTTTTCAAGTTTTAGACATAAGACTTTCTATAGTCTCATGTATTTTTTCATTTTCCACTGAAAACACTTCTTCATCCTAATTTTAAAAAGATTCATTAGTTTTTATTTATTTCAACATGGGTGTATTATTAACCCAATTTTCTACCTATTTCAGTCAGAAAATGAAGAAAAAAAATTCTGACCATTTTTCAAGTTTTAGACATGAGACTATAATTTTTTGTATTTTCTCATTTTCACTGAAAAAACTCCTTCATCCTAATTTTAAAAAATGCATTAGTTTTCATTTATTTCAACATGGGTGTATTATAAACACGATTTACAACCTATTTCAGTCAGAAAATGAAGAAAAAAAATTTCAGACCATTTTTCAGGTTTTAGACTTGAGACTATAACTTTTTGTATTTTCTCATTTTCACTGAAAAAACTCCTTTATCCTAATTTAAAAAAAAAAAATGCATTAGTTTTCATTTGTTTCAACATGGGTGTATTATAAACACGATTTACGACCTATTTCAGTCAGAAAATGAAGAAAAGATATTTCGGACCATTTTTCAAGTTTTAAACATGAGACTATAATTTTTTGTATTTTCTCATTTTCACTGAAAAAACTCCTTCATCCTAATTAAAAAAAAATGCATTAGTTTTCATTTATTTCAACATGGGTGTATTATAAACACGATTTACGACCTATTTCAGTCAGGAAATGAAGAAAAAAATTTCAGACCATTTTTCAAGTTTTAGACATAAGACTTATAGTACACAATTTAATACCTATTTCAGTCAGAAAATGAAGAAAAACATTTCTGACCATTTTTCAAGTTTTAGACATGAGACTATAATTTTTTGTATGTTCTCATTTTCACTGAAAAAACTCCTTTATCCTAATTAAAAAAAAAAAATGCATTAGTTTTAATTTATTTCAACATGGGTGTATTATTAACACGATTTACGACCTATTTCAGTCAGCAAATAAAGAAAGAAATTCTGACCATTTTTCAAGTTTTAGACATAAGACTTATTGTACACAATATAATACCTATTTCAGTCAGAACATGAACAAAGAAAATTCTGATCATTTTTCAAGTTTTAGACATAAGACTTTCTATAGTCTCATGTATTTTTTCATTTTCCACTGAAAACACTTCTTCATCCTAATTTTAAAAAGATTCATTAGTTTTTATTTATTTCAACATGGGTGTATTATTAACCCAATTTTCTACCTATTTCAGTCAGAAAATGAAGAAAAAAAATTCTGACCATTTTTCAAGTTTTAGACATGAGACTATAATTTTTTGTATTTTCTCATTTTCACTGAAAAAACTCCTTCATCCTAATTTTAAAAAATGCATTAGTTTTCATTTATTTCAACATGGGTGTATTATAAACACGATTTACAACCTATTTCAGTCAGAAAATGAAGAAAAGATATTTCGGACCATTTTTCAAGTTTTAAACATGAGACTATAATTTTTTGTATTTTCTCATTTTCACTGAAAAAACTCCTTCATCCTAATTAAAAAAAAATGCATTAGTTTTCATTTATTTCAACATGGGTGTATTATAAACACGATTTACGACCTATTTCAGTCAGGAAATGAAGAAAAAAAATTTCAGACCATTTTTCAAGTTTTAGACATAAGACTTATAGTAAACAATTTAATACCTATTTCAGTCAGAAAATGAAGAAAAAAATTTCTGACCATTTTTCAAGTTTTAGACATGAGACTATAATTTTTTGTATTTTCTCATTTTCCACTTAAAACACTTCTTCATCCTAATTTTTAAAAAATGCATTAGTTTTCATTTATTTCAATATGGGTGTATTATAAACACGATTTACAACCTATTTCAGTCAGAAAATGAAGAAAAAAATCTCGCATTTGGCATAGTATCAATTAACTGCATCAAGAAAACATTACCTGACTTGAGTACTGTCTAAAGAAGAGCTTGACAAACCAATTTACTTATCAACGTAACACAATAAAATGTTTAACGGTACAATAGGTAAGACTTTTCTTTTAAAACATTATTGCAAGACCATTGTAAATCCCTTCTGATCATTGAGAAAGGCTCACTGACATGTTGACTCACCCTCTGCCTGTGTTTATAGTTTATAAATTCAGGTTTAAATATGTACATTTGTCACTCTGTAGCAAAACATTGTGCAGCTATACAACAATTCAAGCTCATTGGTTGAAAATTGGTTCTAACTGCCACAGCCAATTGGTGGGGGCTTATTCTGATTGTTTGAGTAGCTGCACAAATTGCACTCCAGACAAGCGATCACTAGAACTCTGTATCCTATTGCTTATTATCCAAGCGTAGACTACATAACTATTTTTAATACAATACCAGTTTTTTTATTGGTAGCTGTAGTTAGCTTGACAAAATTACGAATATCCACTTACGATAAAATATAGGCAATACGAACATAGTAGTGATTGCACAAGCATTGTGCTTCAGGCGGATATTTGTAAATTCGGAAAGCAAAATATTAATAGCTCATTTTCTTGTTGTTAGTGATAGCGAACTGTATTGTTTTCTAACTATATAAGTAAAGGTATATTGAGTTTCAGTGATCACTTGTCTGGAGTGCAAAAGCTCTGTGTTGCTTTTATCTCTTTACGTGTTCAATCATGCATGTTTAGCTAAACTTTTTCGCATCAAACCGTTAGTTGCAGTCGCATCATTCGTGGAACACTCTCGTATCTATATCTAGTTGGTTCCATAGCCAAATAAGTTGCTTGCTCATAATATAGCATGTTAGTTAGCAAAAGCAAAAACTTCAAAAAGACCAAACGTATAGGCAAGGTAACAGGCCATTAAGCCCAGGAATGCTCGCCTTTTTCCGACCCCTAAGTGTACCTACCACCTAAATTGCCTAAAAGCGAAATAAAATCTAACACCGTATCAAGCCTGGTCTTGAAAACCCCCAGTGTTTCTGCTTCCACTACATGCGCTGGCAAGCTATTCCACACATTGACCACATGCGGTGTGAAAAAATACTTTCAAATATCTGTACGGAATTTCTCCTTAGCCAATTTCCATTTGTGTCCTCTCATTCTGCTAACCGAACTCAACCTGAAGAATCCCCTATACTTCACTTTGTTAATCCCTTTAATGAATTTAAAAGCCTCAATTAAATCCCCCCTTAGCCTCCTTTAACTAATCTTAAAGAGATTAAGCATCTAAAGTCTATCCTCGTAACTCTTATCTTTTATACCTGGAATCAATCTGGTTGCCCTTCCCTGAACCTTTTCTAGTGCCTCTATGTCCTTCTTATTGTGCGGTCCCCAGAACTGCACACAGTACTGCAAGTATGGTCTAACAAGAGTATTGTATAAGGTGAGCATAACCTATTTGGACTTATAATCAATACTCCTGCCTATGTATCCTAACATCCTATTGGCCTTCTTTACTGCTACCGCACATTGACTAGAACTCGAAAGGCCTTGGTCAACTATGACCCCCAAGACTTTTTCCACTTGAGCACTATCCAATTTTGTACCCCCCAAGAAGTAGTCCTGCTTTATATTTTTATTTTCCATGTGTAGAACTTTACATTTAGCTGTATTGAATTTCATTTGCCAGGTTTCCGCCCACTTCTGGATTCTGTTTAGGTCTTCCTGGATTAATTTAGTAGAGTCTATACTATTAGCTAAACCTCCAATTTAACGTTTAATGCTCATGTCTAGGTCATTTATGTAAATGAGGAAGCGCAGTGGCCCCAGCACCGATCCCTGTGGGACTCCACTTCCCACAATACCCTGCTCGGATAAGGCCCCTCCTACTACTACACTTTGTGTCGTTTCCCATAGCCAATTCTGAACCCACTTCGAAATGGCTCCTACAATTCCTACCGTCCTCATTTTGATAACGAGTTTGTCATGTGCTACCTTATAGAATGCTTTTTGAAAATCTAGGTATACAATATCATAAGCCTTGCTAACATAAAAACACTTGGTAGCTTCCTCAAATAATGCCAAAAGGTTTGTTAGGCATGACCTACCCTTTCAAAAACTATGCTGGCTATCCCTTAGAATGTTATTCTTTTCAATAAATAATTCCAGTTTGTCCCCAATTATAGATTCCAGTAATTTACCTGTGATACAAGACTGACAGGTCTGTAGTTTTCTAGATTGGTACAGTACCCTTTCTATCAGTGAAGTGAGATCATTTTTAAACCACTGGCAAGTATTTTTAGACAGTCTGGAAACAAATTAATACTGGTATTATATTAATTTGTTTCCAGACTGTCTAAAAATACTTGCCAGTGGTTTAAAAATGATCTCACTTAACTCTTTGAGTACCCTTGGGAATATGCCATCTTGGCCTGCTGCCTTATTTGTCTTTATCTTATGTAATTTATCCAGTATTTCTTTATCCCCTATCTCAATATTGGCTAAAACCTTGTTAGTACTGAGTATGCCTTCTGGCCTACTAGTAACCTCCTCCCTGGGCATTTAATGCCTCTGCAATGCCTTTATTGTTATACAGCAGTTCTCCTTTGTTATTCTTAATGCACTTGACCTCCTGTTTAATTTTCCTTTTCCTACTGCAGTATTGAAAAAATAATTTGGGATTGCATTTAGCATCATCCACGATTTGCCTTTCAAATTATCTTTTGGCTACCCTTAGTTCTATTTTAACCTTAGCATGCATATTACAATATTCTGCTTTATTACTCTCAGTGCTGTACTTTTTATATATATGATACAATTTGTTCTTTTTTTGCAAACTCTTACGTATAGCTGTATTCATCCACTGTGGAGATTGTTTTCTCAATTTACATTTTTGCGCCTTAGGAATAAATTTACACTGTGCATCAAGTATAACCCTTTGAATCTACTTTTCATTCACAGTCCTGCAATCAAGAACTTGCTCCCAGTCTACATTACTTAAATTTGATCGCATCTTTTTAAAGTTGGCCTGCCTAAAATGAAAAAATCCGGGACTTGGAGGAACCCCTCCTAATTTGTCTAAATATATAAAAACTTATTGCGGAATGGTTACTTGTCCCAAGTGGTTCCATTACCTCGATCCTGCAAATTCTGTCTGAATCATTACACATCACCAGATCTAAAATCGAATGCCCTCTGGTTGGCTGACTGACATACTGTGTATTCCTCCTCACTTTTTCCCTGTCCGGTCACTAAATTCCGGTTAATATTTGGGTAATTGAAGTCTCCCATGATAATAGTCCTGCCTCCCTGGCAAGCTTGTTTCATATTTTTAAAGAGCGTTCTATTCACACTACTGTCTGAGGCTGGTGGTCGGTAACACACTCCAATGTTAAGACCTTCATCTTTCTCTCCAATAAACCTAATCCAAATATCCTCACTAGGCGTGTTGGTCAGTTTCTGGAATCTCTTGCACAGTAAGATTTTCTGTTAGATAAATAGCAACACCTCTCGTACTAGATCTGTCCTTCCTAATAAGTTTATAGCCCTCTATATTTTATTCATCCCCATCTTCATCCCCAAGCCATGTCGCTGTAATCCCTACAATGTCATAGCCCCCACTAAAAACAACTGCCTCAACTTCCAAAAATGCTTCTAGCATTTAAACAAAGACATTTCAGTTTGTTGCTTCTACACATCCTTTCCTGTTCCCTCACTCCCTGCTGTGCCAAACCACCCTTACTTTTTTTACTATTTTTGCCCTGAAATTATTTTGTTATTGCTCTCACCATTACATGTAGCCTTTGCCGTTTCCATCTGGGCAGTCTGTACCTCCCTGCCCCACAAGTCTCTAGTTTAAATAATCCTGTGCTACCCTAAGCATACGCTGACCCAGTGTAAAGGTTCCCCTACGGTTCAAGTGCAGCCCATAGTGCTTGTACACCCCTGTCCCAAAAGGAGTCCCAATGCCCCATAAACTTGTACCCCTCTCTCCTACAAAAAATGAATAGCCACGTGCTAAACCTCCAGATAAAGTGCTGCTTCCCTCTGCTTGCACGTGGTACAGGTAGAATTCTGGAGAAGACTACCGCGGAGGTTCTGCTCATAATCTTTTCTGCTAACTCCACAAATTTGTCCTGCAGAACCTCAAATCTACCCATACCTATATCACTGGTCCTGACGTGGACTATGCCAACTGGATCCCTCCCTGCTCTGGCCAGGAGCTGGTCTGTGCGCTCCAGGATGTCTCCTACCTGGGCACCAGGCAATCAACACAGCGTACGAGACTCCTGTTCACGAGCACAGACTATGCTGTCTATACCTAATAATTCCTTCCCCCCTATCACTAACTCCCTTTTCTTGGAGGATTATTACATTACATTACATTACATTACATACATGGCATTTGGCAGACGGTCTTATCCAGAGCGATGTACAACAAAGTGCAAAGTGCATACCCATAACCAAGGATAAGTACGCTGAAAGACCCTATAAGGAAGTACAATTTCAACTGCTACCTGCACAACAAAGATAAGGACCAGGGCCTATTTGATCATCAGTTTTTTGGGTTTTTTTGTATCACACAAATGTATGAACAAACCACTTACCTAGCCAAACACTACTTACCTAGCCAAACTAAACATCCTGATACACAAGTAAATCACGGAAAGACAACAATTAAGGTTTAAAGGGAGGTAGGCAGGGACAGGGAGAAGTGCAGCTTGAAGAGATGCGTCTTCAGTTTGCGCTTGAAGATGGGAAGAGATTCTACTGTTCTGACCTCCACGGGGAGTTTGTTCCACCACCGTGGAGCCAGAACAGACAGTAGTCGTGAGCGGGAGGTGGAGGTGCTAAACAGCCTGTGGAGGCCGAACGAAGAGGTCTGCCAGGGATGTAGGGTCTGATGATTGGCCATCGGGGTGCCCTGAGGCTCATAAATCCTCCCACTCTCAGAGACAGGCACCGGGTCCAATACCTGCAAGGGCTGGAATCAGTTGGACACCAACACCTCTGGAGATACAACCCCTGAGTAGTGTGCATGCCTTTCCCCTTGCTTGCGCCCTACTGTCACCCAACTCTCTCGTCCAACCGGGTCTGAAGTCTTCCCCCCTGCCGGCTGTGGTGTGCACACTAGTTCCCTAAAGGATGTGCTCTGCAGTTCCTGGAACTCTTCAGAGCTATGCAATCAGCCCACAAGCCAGCCCTCCAGATCAAGACTCTTGCTCTGGAGATGCTCAACAAGCAGACAATGGTGCCAGACGAACAACTCAAGGAAATTGCTTTCTAGCAGAGGGATCATTCTGCACTCCTCGCATAGCTTTGGCCACCCCTAACTATGCCCTTCTCTCTCCCTAGATCTGAAAGTTACTGCCCAAATGTAAACACCAAAAACCACGGCTTAAAAAAAGCCCGGGGTGCCTCCGAACAGCTAGCAGCAGAAAACCGGAGAGATAAAAACGCCTCAACAATAAACTTAGCTAGCTAATTCAATGTACAGCACAAATAAAACCAACTGGCGCTAATGTCAACAATATAATCAACAATATAATCTACTAACCTAGTGTAGCTGCTTGTTTTTATAAAGAACAGAAATGTTTGTGTAATACGTAGCTAGACAACAAGCTAGTCCTTTATTTTTACTCCGACAAAAATACACCCAAAATATTATCCGGACTACGTTTATACTTGCAAATACGCTATCGGTAACCCTTACAGTGGAGGCAAACAAACTACCAAAAGGGATTTGCTTCCAAGAGGGCGAACCCGAAATGACCTATTGTACCTTTAAACATGACAAAGCAATATAATCTGTTGGAGCATCTACTCTCCATAGTTAATTATACATGCTCCTTATGTCTGCATCTTGCCCCCTTTAAACCAGAGTATCAGAATATTATTATTATTATTATTATTATTATTATTATTATAATATTACAGCAGTCCCAGCCCTTACCCACTTCACAATGAAATAATCACTGATGTTTCATTAATGGTGTAGTTTTTGTTTTATTACAAAAGAGATCTCTGTAGAGTTTCACACAGACACAGACATCAACAGTCTCTGTACATTCATTTTATTTCCACTCTTAACTAGAGCTGAACAGTGTTGTGTTGGTGTTGTGCTGACCGGGTGTTGTGTTGGTGTTGAGCTGACCGGGTGTTGTGTTGGTGTTGAGCTGACCGGGTGTTGTGTTGGTGTTGTGCCTATTCGGGTGTTGTGTTGGTGTTGTGCTGATTGGGTGTTGTGTTGGTGTTGTGCTGACCGGGTGTTGTGTTGGTGTTGTGCTGACCGGGTGTTGTGTTGGTGTTGTGCTGACAGGGTGTTGTGCTGACCGGGTGTTGTGTTGGTGTTGAGCTGACCGGGTGTTGTGTTGGTGTTGAGCTGACCGGGTGTTGTGTTGGTGCTGAGCTGACCGGGTGTTGTGTTGGTGTTGTGCTGACCAATAACAGGGGAAGCAGAAATGCGCTACCTTCCTCTCTAATGTAAAGAGAAAGCATACGCTCACATTCTTCCCGTAGGGGCTGATGGAACACTGAAGCTTTTGCACAATTTTCAAAAATGGAAAAGGCCAGGTTCATACACTACCTAAGATTCCAACTCCATGGAACACAAGATTTGGACTTCAAGGAAGTCTGGATTCAAGGAAACTTTAAAGAAGGACGAATCAACTGAGTCTCATTCTGAAATTCTTAGTGTAATGAGCTGCATTTCAGTGGGATTTACATGATTTACATGACATGCTAACAGCACTGCATTGGTCACAAACTCGTAGACCAACTCCTCACATTTGGAACATCTGTGTTTTTGGCACAAGGTTGTGTTGAAATAAAACCAAAATGAAAGTGCTTTGGCTCGTGGCTCTGATTCCTATATAAATCAACATAATATACATGTATATTACATTCATTTACATACGTTTTGTGTAAATACATTTCAGAAAGTCATCAGTCATATGAACATACAAAACCGATACATTAAAAACTGTCACATGCTAAAAATATCATTTCTGTCTTGATTGAAAAAAAAAAAAAAAGGAGTTATATACATTCCCACAATACCCCGCTGGACCTTAAATCTTCCTTCAGCCAAGTGATGTGCGCGCATACACACACACTGGCAAATATACACTTGCGTGCACAGACACACACTCTCACGTACACGCCCACACACGCACACACTGCTGTGGTGTGAATCTGCATTGTTGTGTATTGTTCTTATATGTCCAGTGTTGCTTCCAGACCTGGCTTTCCCTATAACGCTGTGAGAGGGCATCAGTGGTGAAGGTGTGTCCCTGACCCCCAGAGACCCCCCCTGCTCTGTGTTTAGAGTCTCCCACACCCCCCTGCTCTGCGTTTAGAGTCCCCCACACCCCCCCGCACTGCGTTTAGAGTCTCCCACACCCCACCGCACTGCGTTTAGAGTCCCCCACACCCCCCTGCTCTGCGTTTAGAGTCCCCCACACCCCCCTGCTCTGCGTTTAGAGTCCCCCACACCCCCCCGGGACTGTGTTTAGAGCCCCCTAGCAGTGCGTTTGAGCTCACGCTGAGCGGGTCAGAGTGTGGGGAGCAGGCAGGGAGTCTGTAGATGCCCGTGTCCTGGGGGGTCTGGCACGTCAGTCCGGGGGTGCTGGGGGGTCAGTCCCCCTTTCCTGTGTGGGTGGAGTCCAGGTTGACCACCTGCAGCTCTGTCAGGTTACTGGCCCCGCCCCCCGCAGCCTGCTGACCAATCACCATCTGCCAGGGCACAAAGACCAGTCAACTGATCGCTCACTCACATCAACGGACTGATGGGAGCCAAAAATAATTATATATTTTTCTTTAACAAACATTTTAATATTTAAATATAACAATACTAAGTATAATACTACACTGACAACAACATCACCCATAATCTTCCCCATGACACTCCCCCAATCCATCCAGGACATGACTGCACTGGATGCATGTGGAAGTTATGATCATGGACAGGGACAGAGTAGTGATAGAGTAAGGTTAGAGTAAGGGTAGAGTAGTGATAGAGTAAGGGTAGAGTAAGGGTAGAGTAGCGATAGAGTAAGGGTAGAGTAAGGTTAGAGTAAGGGTAGAGTAGTGATAGAGTAAGGGTAGAGTAAGGGTAGAGTAGTGATAGAGTAAGGGTAGAGTAGTCATAGAGTAAGGGTAGAGTAAGGTTAGAGCAGTGTGGCATACGGGGTGTAGCTGCACTGCAGAGACGGGGATCTGGACCGTTCCCTGGGGCGCTGAGAGGAACACCTGAGGTACAGCTCCTGAAGAAGGAACACCGCAGCCAATCAGAACACAGAACACCACTGCAGCCAATCAAAACACAGAACACCACTGCAGCCAATCAAAACACAGAACACCACTGCAGCCAATCACACCACCACCACCACAGCCAAACAGAACATAGAAGCCGCCATAGCTAATAACAACACAACACCCCCACAGCCAATCAGACCACAGAAAGACATCACGCGCAATCAGAACACAACTCTGCCTGCCTGTTAGACACCAGTTTGCTTGTTCAAATAAAGTCACCAGATGAATGAATGCTGCTCTGCGATGCGTGCAAATGTCCCCATTGGTGGGGAGTGGGTGTGGCTGGCCTGCTATTGGCTCACCTGAGTCCTGGCTCTGTGAATGGGACACCTGCATGGCGGCCGGCGCTTGGGAGAAGGCGTTGAGCACGGCCAAGCCGCCGTCGGTGAGTGAAGGCGCAGACGCGTACATGACGGTGTGGGGGCTGGGGTACATCATGTGACCCCCCATGGAGGAGGGCACAGAGGATGTGACGATGGTGGCGCTCACTGTGGGGGGGGGGGGGGGGGGGGTCATCATAAACACAGCTGGACATAGCCCCACATAGCCCTACGCACCATGGGCGTTAAGCAGCAGATAAATACATCATCAGGCAAGCTCTATGATCTTGCCTGGCGCAACTGACTCAACCCATTACACCACACAACCTCAGCGAAGTGTATTTGACCCAAGAGTGCTTGGTGTGCAGTGTAAGAGCGCCCCCCAGTGGGTACCTGTGGAGGTGCTGCAGGCCTGGGAGCCCTCAGTACTGTCACTGCTGCTGCCGGAGCCCTGCTGGGACAGCGGGACGGCCTGCAGCTGCTGAACTCCTGCCCCTGAGAGAGAGAGGGAGAGGGAGAGAGAGAGAGATTTATCATATTGGAACAGCCAAACCAAAACACAAAACACGCTTACTTGCTACCTGGCCCTAAAACAAGAATACAAATTGGCTGAATATCTTGTGACTGTCCGAGATATGAAGCAGAGACGACTCCTTACCAAGTACAGACTCAGTGACCACAACCTAGCCATTGAAAAAGGTAGACATAAAAAGTCCTGGCTACCAAAAGAATATGTGGTCACTGTATGACAGGTAAGGTTGAAACGGAGGTGCACTTCCTTCTAAAATGTGAAAAATACAAAAATATCAGAGAAAAATATTTTAATAAATTTAAAAAACATATCCCCAACTTTTTTTACTGTTTTTTTTTATTTTTACATATAATCATATTACTGTGTTATTTTCACCTGTTTTAACTTGTTCCTTGCCATGCTTTGGCAATACAAATGCAAATTTTGTCATGCCAATAAAGCAATTTGAATTTGAATTTGAGAGGCAAAACCTTCAACTATGTAATCATCCCTTTCTGTCTGTAACAGCAGCATTTGCACTCACACACAGAGACATTCACACACACATAGACATAGACAGACACACACACACACTCTCGCACACAGACGCACACAGACGCACAGACGCACACAGACGCACACAGACGCACACAGACGCACACAGACACACACAGACACACACAGACACACACAGACACACAGACACACACCTGTGAGAGCTACGGTGGCGGGGAAGCGGAAGATGGCCTGCTGGCTGGGCGGCGCCTGGGCGGGGGAAGCAGTGAAGGCGGGGCCCTGCTGCAGCTGAGTCAGCGGAATGGTGGGGGCACCAGGGGGGGCAGCACCTGCGGGGGGGTGGGAAGCAGGATGCATCACTACGGTGTGTGTGTGTGTGTGTGTGTGTGTGTGTGTGCATTCACGTGTGCGCATGTGTTTGTCAGCTGACTGCACACGCTTGACTGGTGTCCCCCAGGGCTCTGTGCTTGGCCCACTCATCCGTTTACACTAAATCACATGGGCCAGTTATCTCTGCTCTGGCATGACACATCACTGCTATACCGATAACACTGAACTCTCCATGCCTGGCTTAGTAATTATGGAAGGCTTTTGCCTATGGAATTTTCCCTGTGCCTGTACTGGCAATTGTGTGGTTTTCCGATTACAAGCAGTCAGAACCTTTTTGGCAACAGTTTCCTTTTGGGTCTTTTGGTCTCTGTGACGGCTGATGACCAAAAGGAGGAATCTTCGGAGGAGGTGTGGTAATCTGTGGGGTGTTGGGAGGAGGTGTGGAACTCTGCGAGGTGTGGAACTTGGCGGATCCTCCGGCTCACCTGACATGAAGGTGAAGCCGCTGGAGAGCTGCATGACCCCTCCGGGGGCGGCGGTCTTCAGCACACTGCCATTGGCACTGCCCACGCTGCTGCTGGCTGAGGGGGGGGGCGCGGGGGGGGCCAGGTAGTTGGTGATGGGGAAGGAGGTGGCACTGCTGACCTGCATGGTGGTGGAGGTGGGCGGGGCGGAGCCACTGGTGGTGCCCGGCAGGCTGGTGACAGTGAAGGCCGGTTTCAGAGTGTCCTGAGAGAGGGAGGTCGAGGCGGCCATGTTATAACCCCTCATAGAGCCACCCTGTCGAGCCACGCCCACAGAGCATACACAGCCACACCCTCACAGGAGGAGCCTGGCCACGGGATCTGCTCAATGAGCAGGGTTTTAACTGAACAAAGCACACTGCATGACACACTGCCTCCAGCACCACAAATGTAAACAAAGAGAGATTCCACTGTCAGTCATCCTGACCCGCAGTACCCAGTATGTCTAATTTTAAACACAGTGGAGAGAGTGGTGTTACACACTGCTACACACTGCCATATACCAGCTACACACTGCTACAAGCCCGCTATATAATGCTGAACAATGCTACAAACTATTAAATAACAACTCCACATGTGCTGTGCTCTGCTTTGCGACAAAACATGGCCAAAACATGGCTGAGCATCTTCACACTGAGGGGATCAATGGAGACCGCAGGAGCTGAACACTTTGCCTGGACAGAAACAACACCTGAAGAAGCTGCCTGAGCAACCTGCAGGGGAAGCTGGGAGCAGGACAGGCTTGTGCAGACAGGAAGCTGAAGGTGTTTATAGAGGCTGCAGGATGCTGGTTCCCGCTCCAGAGGTTGGTTTGCCATGTTTGAAAGCGCCGTTTAAACTTTACAGAGCTGCCCCCACCAGACCCCCCCCCCCCGCCCCCGAGTCAAGAATGCCCCCCCGATGGAGCACTATGCCAACTGGTCCCATTCCATCTGTGCTTTGATGTAACCCCCCCCCCCCCCCACCATGTCCAACTCTCAGATGGACTGCTTACGCTTATAAGGAATGTGAGGGACCAGCCAAAGGAGCATGCAGGCAGAGTATACCGTATATGGGCATGGAGACACAATGTACATTTTATCAATGAGAAGGGCTAGTTCCAGGGCAGCGGACATCTTGTGCTTTTACAAGACGGGACAGAACCTCACACGACTGTGTCTGCACAGTGAACCTTACACGACTGTCTGCACAGTGAACCTCACACGACTGCGTCTGCACAGTGAACCTCACACGACTACGTCTGCACAGTGAACCTCACACGATGGCGTCTGCACAGTGAACCTCACACGACTGCGTCTGCACAGTGAACCTCACACGACTGCGTCTGCACAGTGAACCTCACACGACTGCGTCTGCACAGTGAACCTCACACGACTGTCTGCACAGTGAACCTCACACGACTGCGTCTGCACAGTGAACCTCACACGACTGCGTCTGCACAGTGAACCTCACACGACGGCGTCTGCACAGTGAACCACACACGACTGCGTCTGCACAGTGAACCACACACGACTGCGTCTGCACAGTGAACCTCACACGACTGCGTCTGCACAGTGAACCTCACACGACTGTCTGCACGGTGAACCTCACACGACTGTCTGCTCAGAGAACCCTTAACCCTGCGTTGCTCCAGGGGAGGATCGTCTCCTTAGTCTAATCAACTGTACGTCACTCTGGATAAGAGCATCTGCCAAATGCCATGAATGTAATGTAAAGCCTGCAGTGTGAGGAGGGTTAGGGTTAGGGTGAGGGATGTAAAGCCTGCAGTGTGAGGAGGGTTAGGGTTAGGGTGAGGGATGTAAAGCCTGCAGTGTGAGGAGGGTTAGGGTTATGGTGAGGGATGTAAAGCCTGCAGTGTGAGGAGGGTTAGGGTTATGGTGAGGGATGTAAAGCCTGCAGTGTGAGGAGGGTTAGGGTTATGGTGAGGGATGTAAAGCCTGCAGTGTGAGGAGGGTGAGGGTGAGGGTGAGGGATGTAAAGCCTGCAGTGTGAGGAGGGTTAGGGTTATGGTGAGGGTGAAGGATGTAAAGCCTGCAGTGTGAGGAGGGTGAGGGTTAGGGTGAGGGATGTAAAGCCTGCAGTGTGAGGAGGGTGAGGGTGAGGGTGAGGGTGAGGGATGTAAAGCCTGCAGTGTGAGGAGGGGTAGGGTTATGGTGAGGGATGTAAAGCCTGCAGTGTGAGGAGGGTTAGGGTGAGGGTGAGGGATGTGAAGCCTGCAGTGTGAGGAGGGTTAGGGTTATGGTGAGGGTGAGGGTGAGGGATGTAAAGCCTGCAGTGTGAGGAGGGTGAGGGTTATGGTGAGGGATGTAAAGCCTGCAGTGTGACGAGGGTTAGGGTTATGGTGAGGGTGAGGGATGTAAAGCCTGCAGTGTGAGGAGGGTGAGGGTTAGGGTGAGGGATGTAAAGCCTGCAGTGTGAGGAGGGTGAGGGTGAGGGTGAGGGTGAGGGATGTAAAGCCTGCAGTGTGAGGAGGGGTAGGGTTATGGTGAGGGATGTAAAGCCTGCAGTGTGAGGAGGGTTAGGGTGAGGGTGAGGGATGTGAAGCCTGCAGTGTGAGGAGGGTGAGGGTGAGGGTGAGGGATGTGAAGCCTGCAGTGTGAGGAGGGTGAGGGTGAGGGAGGACCCTATAACCAGCGTGATTTACTCAGCTGGCTGCTGCAGCCGCTCGCTAACCTTTGTACAAATAATTTAATTAGTGTTTTACTGTGCATGGCTTACAGTGGAGAGGGAGTAATAAACACACACAAACAGCACACACCAGCGGGGTTGAGAGGGAGTAATAAGCACACACAAACAGCACACACCAGCGGGGTTGAGAGGGAGTAATAAGCACACACAAACAGCACACACCAGCGGGGTTGAGAGGGAGTAATAAGCACACACAAACAGCACACACCAGCAGGGTTGAGAGGGAGTAATAAGCACACACAAACAGCACACACCAGCGGGGTTGAGAGGGAGTAATAAACACACACAAACAGCAGACACCAGCGGGGTTGAGAGGGAGTAATAAACACACACAAACAGCACACAACAGCGGGGAGTAATAAACACACAAACAGCACACACCAGCGGGGTTGAGAGGGAGTAATAAACACACAAACAGCACACACCAGCGGGGTTGAGAGGGAGTAATAAACACACACAAACAGCACACACCCGCGGGGAGAAATAAACACACAAACAGCACACACCAGCGGGGAGTAATAAACACACAAACAGCACACACCAGCGGGGAGTAATAAACACACAAACAGCACACACCAGCGGGGAATAATAAACACACAAACAGCACACACCAGCGGGGAGTAATAAACACACAAACAGCACACACCAGCGGGGAGTAATAAACACACAAACAGCACACACCAGCGGGGAGTAATAAACACACAAACAGCACACACCAGCGGGGAGTAATAAACACACAAACAGCACACACCAGCGGGGAGTAATAAACACACAAACAGCACACACCAGCGGGGAGTAATAAACACACAAACAGCACACACCAGCGGGGAGTAATAAACACACAAACAGCACACACCAGCGGGGAGTAATAAACACACAAACAGCACACACCTGCGGGGAGTAATAAACACACAAACAGCACACACCAGCGGGGAGTAATAAACACACAAACAGCACACACCAGCGGGGAGTAATAAACACACAAACAGCACACACCAGCGGGGAGTAATAAACACACAAACAGCACACACCAGGGGGGAGTAATAAACACACAAACAGCACACACCAGCGGGGAGTAATAAACACACAAACAGCACACACCAGCGGGGAGTAATAAACACACAAACAGCACACACCAGCGGGGAGTAATAAACACACAAACAGCACACACCAGCGGGGAGTAATAAACACACAAACAGCACACACCAGCGGGGAGTAATAAACACACAAACAGCACACACCAGCGGGGAGTAATAAACACACAAACAGCACACACCAGCGGGGAGTAATAAACACACAAACAGCACACACCAGGGGGGAGTAATAAACACACAAACAGCACACACCAGCGGGGAGTAATAAACACACAAACAGCACACACCAGCGGGGAGTAATAAACACACAAACAGCACACACCAGCGGGGAGTAATAAACACACAAACAGCACACACCAGCGGGGAGTAATAAACACACAAACAGCACACACCAGCGGGGAGTAATAAACACACAAACAGCACACACCAGCGGGGAGTAATAAACACACAAACAGCACACACCAGCGGGGAGTAATAAACACACAAACAGCACACACCAGCGGGGAGTAATAAACACACAAACAGCACACACCAGCGGGGAGTAATAAACACACAAACAGCACACACCAGCGGGGAGTAATAAACACACAAACAGCACACACCAGCGGGGAGTAATAAACACACAAACAGCACACACCAGGGGGGAGTAATAAACACACAAACAGCACACACCAGCGGGGAGTAATAAACACACAAACAGCACACACCAGCGGGGAGTAATAAACACACAAACAGCACACACCAGCGGGGAGTAATAAACACACAAACAGCACACACCAGCGGGGAGTAATAAACACACAAACAGCACACACCAGCGGGGAGTAATAAACACACAAACAGCACACACCAGCGGGGAGTAATAAACACACAAACAGCACACACCAGCGGGGAGTAATAAACACACAAACAGCACACACCTTGGTTTCCCCGCAGCTGTCGCTCTCAGACACCTGGTAGGTGAGGTCCGTCTCCTCGAACCCGGTGGCGCTCATGCGCTGGTCGGTGGACGGGTCGGAGCGGGGCGGCGAGTCGGGCGAGTTCAGGCAGGTCTGGATCAGCGCCTTGCCCGTCTCGCTGGTGATCATGGGCTGCAGCTTGCGCGTGGCGAAGGTGTACACGTGCCCCGTCTCGCTCGCCACCAGCAGCAGCACCTGCGTGCCCGTCAGCGTGGAGAGCTCGTACGCCTGGGGGGGCGGGGGGGCACAGTGCACACCTCATAAAACCCACTATGAAAATACCCCTTAAAATGATACATAAATTTACCCCTGAAACCATACCAACCCCCTTAACTTAAATTAAGTACCCTTAAAAGGAAATCAAGATCCCTTAATGGTCCATTAATTTGTGAACGCAAAAAAAAGATCCATTAAAAACACCTGCATGCCTTCATTATTAATGGGAAGTTTAATGGTGTTGTAAGTCAGCTCATTAGCTCAGTTAGCTGGGCTAGCTCGCTAGCAGAAGCACAGTGAAGTGCAGGAAAGTGAAGGCTCATAGCAGGGTGCCGCATATGAGGGGAGGGGCCAGTGGATCAGCTGTCATTGGAGCAGGGCTCTGGGGGAGGGGCCAGTGGATCAGCTGTCATTGGAGCACTGAGACTGAGCACTGAGACTCTTTCTTCCACACTGACCACCATTCAGAGCTAAAGCAATTCCAGAACACAGTCTCTATGGAAACACTGCAGGTGTAGGCCTCAGAGCCTGGGGAAAGCACTGCTGCTGGTTTCCCATACGAGCTCCAGATACGGACTGTCACACATCACACCGTTTCCAGGACAACAGTACACAATCTCCGCATTCTAATGACAGGTGCTGGGATTGTCAGCGGCTACGGCCAGATCTGTAAAAAATTCCAATATTCATGCGTAATAATAAGTGTGCTCCATTTCTGTAAATAAAAACGCAGAATCACTCTGTATTTGTAAATGCAATGTAAAATAATAATGTATTTCAGTTGATATGCTGCCACAATGGCCTTGCGATGGTGAGAAGGATCTTCCAGAAGCTCCGTTATGACAGAATCCCAACAGCCTGGTGATGGCGCTTCACTGGTCAACGTACCGCTCTACATATCATTAGAATGGTCCATCATTACCAGCCACGTGATTGGCATATATGATCACATGACCTGGCCTACTCCAGCAGGATCTGGTTGCAGAGGGTGCTGGCAGTGTGGAGGCTTATGAGGCACGACGCAGAAGATCAGGTTAAATAAAGTCCCACAACGCCAAGCCTGACTCTGCTGGGCCCACAAAACAACATTCACATACCCTGCCTACTGCATGGATTAACATATACCCACACTGCCTACTGCACGGATTAACATATACCCACACTGCCTACTGCACGGATTAACATATACCCACACTGCCTACTGCACGGATTAACATATACCCACACTGCCTACTGCACGGATTAACATATACCCACACTGCCTACTGCACGGATTAACATATACCCACACTGCCTACTGCACGGATTAACATATACCCACACTGCCTACTGCACGGATTAACATATACCCACACTGCCTACTGCACGGATTAACATATACCCACACTGCCTACTGCACGGATTAACATATACCCACACTGCCTACTGCATGGATTCGAACATGCAAACTCCATGCAGAAGATCCGGCCGGGACTGCCTCCTTGTGAGGCAACAGTGCTAACCACAGTGCCATGTTTTCGCCCCAATCAGCACAGGATTACTGTTACTAAAGGGCCTAAACGGACTTAAATATGTTCCAAGTCAATTACAGATGAGAGGGGTGTGTGTGTGTACAGCTGTTCTTGCAGGGGGCGGGGTTGAAAAAGAATACACCACTTGCTCTCTTCTATTTCCAGCGAAAGGCCGGTCAGTCAGTTGCACGCCTCCGACCCCGCATCGACGCCCAGGACCGCACGTGTGTAGAGCTGTATTTGTAAACATCCGAGACATGCGGTCTGACAGACTGATTTTACATCTGCGATCAATCTTAACCATACTTTTACCTTCTCCTTAGAAACGCCGAGCCATGATAGATGTACCGGTAGCAGACATACCATAACTTTTCTGTGGCTCTGTGCTCAGGATATATAACATTCTGAACATAACTAATAATAACTAATCATCGTATGATCATCGGAATGGCGAAGTTCCGTTTTGGAGCTGACGATTAAGATATTCGTGCATACAGACTTGCAGTTGGTTTATAAATAAAGTGTTACTTTTAAGCACGGGCAAGATAACAATCCCAACCTGCTTGCTACTCGAGCTCTAAACTACAAATATGAACTAACCTTTTTCATGATCCCCGTCTTTCGTTTACTGAATGTTGTATATCGCCTCAGTTTGTTGTCGATAAACTCCATTTTAATCTTCACTCGGCCACGGGTCTTCTTCCCAGGTTTTGCTCCGGCGGCGACGACGCTAGAGACACCATAGCCACCGGGCTGCACGCCCGCCTCCTGTCCCAAAACTGCGGGGTCCATCTCGGCTCTCTCCCGCTTCACCCCTCTCCTGCTGTCCCCGACTGAACCTCCGGGCTCATCGTCATCCCCCGAATCAGAGTCAACGTCCGAGCCGCTGTATGCCTGGGGAAGACTTTCTCTGTCTGGATCAAACCGCCCCCCGGGCGCAGGCAGCCCAGCGTTTATGCATGGGATCGCACCTTGCCCAGTGCCCTGTAAAGTGGTCAATCCTGCTCCGTTACCCGGCCTAGCCCCACTTCTTGAACCCATTCCGGACCCGTTTCCTCCCAACATCCCTGACCCGTCGCCCGGTCGCCCTACCACCGCGTTGCTATCACCCACCACGGCCGCCGTTAATCCTGCTCTGACGAAGCCGGGCCGAATCCTACTACCGATCACTCCAGAGCATTCAACAGTATTGCCCCTGCCAGACGCGGACCCGTTTCCAGTTGGTGGCGACCCAGCCTGGCTAGGTAGCATTATATTCGGAGAAGAGCCGTGTCTCTGAAATGCCAGTCAGCCCCGGGCGTGTGAGTATGTTGGTGAAATTGCAGCTAGGCGCACACACCGATATGCCAAAGGTAAACAAACAGGTCAAACTACGGTTCCCACAGAATAAAATGGGTCCCGGATCCCTTTAAAAATAGCAAACGCAAGTTTCCCTAAGTGATGGTTCCCTCAAGACCCTTCACCCCTGCACAGTCAAACTCTACCTCCCCTTTTTCCAAAACTCGCCGCACATTCTCCAAAAGGAAAACGCACATAACGCCTCTCTGATTACTCCGCCATGTTATGTAGTTCACCCCATAAACATTTAAGATGTCGCCGGTTTCCGCCTCAAAGGCACACAAGCAGTACCACTCTTCTAATAAATGCAATTCGTCGCGTGAGAACAATAAAAATACAAGTAAAATATTTTACTCCCGAAATTTACAATGCGAACGTCTATATACACTAAAGATCTACTTTCCGCCTTATAAAGAGATACAATGTTCCCTTTTATGGTGGTGTCTCTCCTTATTTGGTGAGTCACAGCACCGCGTCTCTATTGGCTGTCGAAGATAAGAACAGGAGAGCGATTGGTCAAAATGACACTTCATTAGAATAAATACCACAATGGTTGCGCTCACTCGACGTCACCGAAAAAGGGGGGGGATGAGACATGTGCGCATGCATACTGTGCGCGAGAAGTTACACGACCAGTTAGTACCCTACTGCAATACATTTTTGGGGGCGAAATATATATTTATGGAGCAGGCAAGCCCAAACCTGGAGCTCTGTAATGGCATGAGAGGAGTAATATGCTTGCTTCACATATTTAAATCGTCTTCAGAAAGTGATATTGTGAGATGGTTTTTTCGAACATTAGAAAACAGGCCTGCATGACTACAGCTACCCTGAGTTGCTGAACAGCTTGAAACTGTTTACGGCGTGGTTTCTGTGGATCTTTCATATTGCTCACTCAAACTGTTATCGCTGGTAAACACTGCAGTAAAATCATCTGGAAAATACAGTGCATTATCCACGGGGCGGTCTGTAGCGTAGTAGTTATGGTACATGACTGGGACCCGTAAGGTCGGTGGTTCGATCCTCGGTGTAGCCACAATAAGATCCGCACAGCCGTTGGGCCCTTGAGCAAGGCCCCTAACCCTGCATTGCTCCAGGGGAGGATTGTCTCCTGCTTAGTCTAATCAACTGTAAGTCGCTCTGGATAAGAGCATTTGCCAAATGCCATTAATAATAATAATAATAATTGTATGTGGGCAATCTAAATAAATGTTCCTATAGTATTTCATGAAAACTTTGGTATTTGAAATTGCTAAATTCAAAGATATCAATGCACAATGCATGCTTTAAACAGGGGGACAAGCTGAGTTTTGAGTCTTGTCTTTGAAAACTGAGCACAAAGATTAGCATCAAAGTGATTGAAAAAAAACAAAAAAAAACAAAACTGTGCCTCAGAGTTCATACAGAATCGGGGCGAGAAATGCAGGTTCGATTCCTTCATCCACCCAACCATCCACCCATCCTTCATTGAGCCCTGCTTAAGATGTACAGACCGATGCAATGGCAGGGTCCAGAGACCGGAGTGGACCACAGTCCTGTTTGGAAGCGCTCATGAGCAGCGCCATCTAGCGGCCACCCTAAGAAAATAAATAAAAGAAACCTTCCATCTGAAATGTGAGAAACACAGAGGTGTCCATATACAGTAGACTGAAGAGCTCAGACTCTATATGAAGAGCATTCGCTCAGTCCATAAGCACTAAATGGTTTCAGACAGGGCTCACACCTTCTGGGGTTTTCTGAGTGTTTCATCAATATGCCCACATTTTTCGTCTGTGCTGTAGGATATTTAAAGTTTCTAACAGCCTGCTAGTTGTAGGACGGCTGAGGCAGGGGCAGTGGGGTTTCCCTTTCTCTTCACACATCGTTATTTGTAGTGATGTCACTGGATGCATTTGCCCTTCGACGTTTTGGCCCATATTTAGGAAACGGCGACACTGACAGCGATTTAAAAAAGGGCTACACACAGAATTGAAACATTTAATCATACTTTAAACATTTAATCCAAATAAGCTCAACTGAAAAAAGCATGACAGTGCTCCTCTAAAATTCAACTTGGGCCAAAATACAGACACAAAATACAGACACAAGATTACTGGGGGGAAAATATGACCTTTCAGTTGCTTAGCGTCCTGTAAAGAGTGTATGTGGTGTTATTCACAACGCACACAGAGGCTGTATTCACTCATTGACAGGACAGTGAACAGGGTCCACACTGACGGTCTGTCTGTGAATGCAAGGAGGTGACACAGTCCACACTGACGGTCTGTCTGAAAGCAGGGAGGTGACACAGTCCACACTGACGGTCTGTCTCACAGCAGGGAGGTGACACAGACATATTTGACCCAGGTCTGGAACATTCCGATCACACAAACAGACTTTGTTTACCACTAGTCAGCGAAGAGTCCAGAGAGATGATTAAAAGAAACCGATAAATGACAAACTATCCGTGCAGAGAACAGAACGAAACTGGAGAACTCAGCGACACAGGACTCAAAAGTGACTAAAACAGATTTATTTTCTCTCCATACATCATTATTTGTACAGTATTGCGCGTTCCTTTACACAAATTCAGACACAATTCGTTACCACATACAGACCAGTCCCCAGCCCAGTTCAGGACCAGAGATGCCTGCACAGAGGCCTCTAGTGCACCCCTCCCTCCCCATCACTCTACCGCCCCCCCCGTGCAGCAGGGGGCAGCACCCCACCCCACCATTTCCTGAGGATCCCCAAAAACCAAAAGGAAGCACATGAAGCTTCACTTGAAGCACACGATCGGCGTATGCACACAGGTGTATCATGGGGCACTGGAGTTCTGAACTTCAGACACAAACAGCAGATGAAGGACAGTGGAGATGTCCCTGCTGGTCACTGGTGCCGTGTATCACAAAGCCAATAAAGACATCATGTCCTTATTCAGGTTAGAAGGAAGGTTAGAAAAGCAAAACGGTATCAATGGTTATCAGTTCATTCACCGGAATTTATACGAACTGTGGAACTGCACTGTGGGGCGCTTTGGCTAAATGACCTGTAATGTAACAGAGTGGTGGGGTAGATTCTCCAGAGACTGGACACCTCAAATAAAGCGGTTAGCTATATTTTTGCCCTCAAGAGTTTCTCCAATAGACCCATTTCAGTTTAGATTGCCTTTCCCCAAACCCCCCGGACTGAGTTGAAAAATATAATTTGTTATTGTATGAAGTTTTAAAAACTGAGTGAAAGAAAGGGGGAAAAAAAAAGAAAAGAACAGGTGAGTCTTGGATCGGGGTCCCCTGCAGGAGAGACAATCACACAAACTACCACACCAAAACTGCTGGGAGCCAGAGCTGCCTTTTTACATTTTATTTTCCCTGATTGATGAGCATTGATGAGCTTACAATGTGAGATTACCCTTCTGACACGACCGTCTGGCTGCTGAGGGCAAAAATACAGCTACCCGATTAAAGGAGACCGCTATATGTTCAACCTCAAAACTGAAACCTAATTAAATAAGAAATAAGAACCTAATGCATAATTGACAAAGCTCAACTTTGGAATATGCCCAAGTTTCCTGCAAATATATACTGTACCATGTTCCTCCTAAAACTGAAATATTCGGAATGTGCTATTAGGTGCTGAAGGATCAGCGCTGAACCAACAATTCAGTATCACGATTAGCATGATCTCATATGAGCAAAAAGTCACGGTGTGAACGTTCCACAGACCCCTCGGGAATTTCACCAGTAAAACGAAGGACATTTTCTCTCAGCTCACCCACAGTAAGGTACACAGAACAAAGGAATGTACAGAAGCCTGAAGCAGCCAACTGGAGTTCTCCAGGGGTGGCCACAGGGAGCTGAAACGGCAAAATTGTTTATATATATTTAAAAAAAGTTTTAAATTGAATTACAATATCCTGCGTCCCGACCCCACCCCAACAGGGACAAGCCCAAGAACTTAATAAATCCATAAAATCCATTTCAGCGCAATAGCTTACATAAATTAAGGTGACACAAAAAAAAGGAAAAAAACTAAAACTTAAACACTGTTTTAAATTGGGGGCGGAAGGGGGGAGGCATGATGAAAGGAAATGAGTTTTAATTCAGACATTGAATCTTAAATTCACAGGTGGAATTTGGTTCTTATTGTGAGACCCCAGCCCTGGCATGACCCCCACGAGGGTGCAGGGCCGTCAGCCCCAGGCCCGCTTCGACCCAACTCAGCATCCAGCTCATGCCCAGGTCAAAGGTCACAGGGTGCTGATAAGTAATTGAGAGTACAGTAAAAAAAAAAAAAAAAAAAAAAAAGAAAAAGAAAGAGACACTTCACCCCATGTGCCAGTTAACACACTCACAGGCAGACACACACACACACACACACACACAAACTTTTATATAAATAAAAAACATGAATGCATTGAAACGTGAAATTTCCAGTTAGAGGTCACTCAGATTAAATGCTGTTTTCACTTGTATCTGGCTGCTACGTTCTCACACCACTTTATGAGATGAAACTATGATAATGAATAATGAATGAAAATAAATTTACAAAAGAAAAATCTCTCAATTCATTAGTATGAACGATCAACATACAAGGACGCCGAGCCTTGCGGCATCAACGGCAGTTTTTAGTGACGCAAAGGATGCTGGGAAGTATGGAGAGTGGGGGAGTGGGACTCGGACAGGTGGGTCACATGACAGACAGGTGGGTCACTTGACAGACACACAGTTATGCGCTTTATTGGGTCATGATCTAAAACGCTCCGCCCTCCTCTATGATTCGCCCTCACAGCCATTCCCATCCCAATCCTCCGGCTTTCACTGGGAATTCTGCACAATCCGGAATTCTGCACAATTCGGACAGGAAAAGTACCCATCTCCAGCACGTCACACATCCTGATCCAGTGTTCAGCGTGTAGAGCCACACAGGGCAGTCTCGCTGGGTCATGTTACAGAACCTCCAGGGAAGCAGGAGCCCTTTACAGAGCATATGACCGAAAAACATCAAGCAGACAAACCACGGAAACGCCAGAGCTGAGAGAGGGGAGGGTGCAGATCCGCGTGTACCTCCACACACCAGCCACAGGGGGCGCTATGCTGGGGACAGGAGCACCTCCAACCTATTCCTGCCTGTTTCCACATCCTCAGTCTACGACTTAACTGATGAACAGCGTTATTAATAAAGGCATTGAAAAAACAAAATGCCAAATTACAAAGGAGTCAGAGGGGAGTATAAAGGTATGGAGCAGTGGCGATATTCCTCGCCATGGCAACCACCAGTGGCGGTCTCTCTGTGTTGGCAAGGCTGTGTGGCCAGGGAGAGAGAGGCGGGGCTTCACCAGCACGTCATCGAGAAAAGTGCGAGACTCTCAGACTGTGGGAACTGGAGGTGCAGTTCACACACCCTCCAGCAGGGGGGGGGGGGGCTGAGGTTCCCTCGGAGGAAACTACCATCTCATGATCATGTCTTATTTCAGTTTTTTTTTTTCTTTACAAAAAGAAAATGGCGGTGGATTAAAAAAAATGAGCCTCTTCCTGTGTGTGTTCGTGGCGCCTGAGCATGTCGTGTGTGGGAGAGGCTACCCAAGTACCTGGCCAATCCCGTAACAGCACAATGGGACAAGGGGGGGGTTAGGGGCAGGGCTTTGGGCTTCAGGCGTGGCGGCTGGTCCACGGGCGTGTGTAGAACAGTCTGATTGGCCATTTCTCTGAAGTGGTCTCTCCCTGATTGGTCCTTTTCTGTTGAGGCTCCACCCACCGTCTCTCCCCTGGCTGCCCCGCCCATGGGGGGGAGGGGGTGTCGTTATTGGCGGACCTCGTTAGCGATCAGGCTGGCCTCGCTGGACTGGAAGTCGCCCTCCAGGATGCTGCCCGTGGCGGTCAGCTCCTCGTCCTGCGAGGACCCCTGGCTGTCGTCCTCGCCACTGCCCGTGCCTGTCTCGTCTGAGTTGGGGTCCTGCAGCACCTGCGCGATGTACATCTGCTGGGAGAGAGGAGGCCAACAGTCAGTCACATCACACAACATCACACATCATACACCATCACACACCATCACACACCATCACACATCACACACCATCACACACCATCACACACCATCACACATCACACACCATCACACAACATCACATCACACAATATCACACATCACACAACATCATTACATTTACATTTTTGTCATTTGGCAGACGCTTTTAATCCAAAGCGACTTACAAGTGCATAGGTTCTACCACAAGTCAAAGCATCACATCCAGAACTAGGACAATACACATGGAATGCTGTTCTAAACATAGTCGTCATCATAAGTGCAAATTTTATTTATTTATTTATTTATTTTTTGGGGGGGGGGATATCAGAAAGGAGGGGCGGGGGATATCAGCAGGAGGGAGGACTAAGGTAGAGTTCAAAAAGGTGGGTTTTGAGTCTGCGTCGAAATAGGGGGAAGGATTCTGCTGTCCTGACAGTGGTAGGCAAGTCATTCCACCACTGAGGAACCAGAACGGAGAACAGGCGTGAACGTGCAGCTCGACCGCCAGGTGCTCGTAGAGAGGGAACCGTAAGGCGACCAGAGCTGGCAGACCGGAGTGGTCTAGCTGGGGAGTAGGGAGTGATCAAGGATTGTATGTAGGGTGGGGCAGTCCCCTTAGCAGCCTGAAATGCCAACACTAGGGCCTTGAAACGGATGCGTGTGGCAATAGGAAGCTAGTGGAGGCCAATGAGAAGCGGACAATACAACATCATACAACATCACACAGCATCACAACATCACACAATATCACATCACACAACATCACACAATATCACACATCACACAGCATCACAACATCACATCACACAACATCACATCACACATCACACAACATCACACATCACACAGCATCACAACATCACATCACACAACATCACATCACAACATCACACAATATCACACATCACACAGCATCACAACATCACATCACACAACATCACATCACACATCACACAACATCACACAGCATCACAACATCACATCACACAACATCACATCACACATCACACAACATCACACAGCATCACAACATCACATCACACAACATCACATCACAACATCACACAATATCACACATCACACAGCATCACAACATCACATCACACAACATCACATCACACATCACACAACATCACATCACACATCACACAACATCACACACCATCACACACACACACACACACAAATGCATGCACACACAGGCACACATAGGTCCAGGGAAGACCCCACCCACACACACACGCACACACACACGCACAGACACACACACAGACACAGAGGCCCAGGGAAGACCCCCCACACACAGACAGACAGACAGACAGACAGACAGACACACAGACACACAGACACACAGACACACACACACACACACACACACACACACACACACACACAGACACACACAGAGGCCCAGGGAAGCTCTCGTACTCACCGCAGATTTGCTGGAGGGAGAAGTGCGTGCTGCACGGCCATTCTCCATAATCCCGTCAACCTCCTGGGTGTCGATCTGCAGGAGAGAGACGGAGAGAGAGAGGAAGAGAGGGAGAGGCAGAGAGACAGAGAGAGGGAGAGAGAAACAGGGAGACAGAGAGCAGGGTGAGAGAGGGGAGGGCGCAGGCACCGCACGCGCTCAGTGTGACCGCAGTCCGCACGCGCTCAGTGTGACCGCAGTCCGCACGCGCTCAGTGTGACCGCAGTCCGCACGCGCTCAGTGTGACCGCAGTCCGCACGCGCTCAGTGTGACCGCAGTCCGCACGCGCTCAGTGTGACCGCAGTCCGCACGCGCTCAGTGTGACCGCAGTCCGCACGCGCTCAGTGTGACCGCAGTCCGCACGCGCTCAGTGTGACCGCAGTCCGCACGCGCTCAGTGTGACCGCAGTCCGCACGCGCTCAGTGTGACCGCAGTCCGCACGCGCTCAGTGTGACCGCAGTCCGCACGCGCTCAGTTCTGGGTGCTGAGGTATTTAAAATGGCCGTACCTTGTAGTTGTGGGCGCTGAGGTATTTAAAATGGCCGTACCTTGTAGTTGTGGGCGCTGAGGTATTTAAAATGGCCGAAGCAGACGTGCGACAGGCACACCACGATGGTGATGATCAGAACCACGAAGGTGAACATGGACGTCGAGGCCAGGAAGTCTGTCCCAGGAAGGAGAGGGAAACACACAGGTGATTACACAGCAGACTCACTTTTTATGAAACAGTAATGTGCGTGTGTGTGTGTGTGTGTGCACCTGTGTGTGTGTGTGTGTGCGCGTGTGTGTATCTGCGTGTGTGCGTGTGTGTATGCGTGCGCGTGTGTGTGTGTGCGCGTGTGTGTGTATGTGCGTGTGTGTGTGTGTGTGCGTGTGTGTGCGCGCGTGTGCGCGCATGTGTGCATGTGTGTGCGTGCACCTGTGTGTGTCTGTGTGTGAGAGAGACAGACTGAGAGACAGCTAGAGAAAGAGAGAGCAGACAGGTGGGGCTCACTTGTGCGTACGGTGGAGAAGAACAGCAGCCAGAACAGGCAGAGGATGGGCGCGGCCACCACTTGATTGACAGCTCCAGAGTGGATCTTCTTGTCCAGTTTGGTGGGCAGGTAGGCGTAGTACATATTATACCTGTCCACCAGGTGCTTCAGCAACATGTACATCAGACCTGGATACACACACACAGCCTTATACATCTCACCTGGAGACACACGCACACACACACACACACACAACCTTATACATCACACCTGGAGACACACGCGCACACACACACACACACACACACACACACACAGCCTTATACATCACACCTGCAGACACACGCACACGCACACACACACAGCCTTATACATCTCACCTGGAGACACACGCACACACACACACACACACACACACACACACACACAGCCTTATACATCTCACCTGGAGACACACGCACACGCACACGCACACGCACACGCACACGCACACGCACACGCACACGCACACGCACACGCACACACACACACGCACACACACACACACACACACACACACACACACACACAGCCTTATACATCTCACCTGGAGACACACACTGGTTACCATCCGGTTAAAGAAGTGCATTTTTTCCACTAGCCGTGTGTACTTGAAGACCTCCAGGGAACTTAAGTATTGTTTCTGTGTTTTTTGCGTGTGAGCAGTAGGTAATAAGGAAACCTTGTTAGTCTCAGCTGTTGTAAATTTGTTGTCAAATCGGCGTGTTAGTTATACCAGGTGTCTTGCTTTTCGTTATTAGTCAGCAAATCTAGTGGGTTTTTTTTTTTTTTTTTTTTTTTAACCAGCCGCCGACAGTTTTGCTCGGTTCTGTTACTCTGATTAGGTGATCAGAATCAGTTAGATACTTTGGACGCTGCAATTGTTAGGATAATTATTAGATCGCTAGTTTGCATTGGTAATTAGCAGTTTATATGAGCGTGCTCAGAGCGACGCTCCCTCCCATTGTGGAATGGTATGGTGTGTCAGGCATGCTGGTGAGATGCATCACTTTTACCAAAGGTATTTGCATGATTTTACTTTCATGCAAATACAGGTCTCTGTATAATTTGATATATTCTTACGTAACAGTAAACTTGCATTTTATATGGCGCAGGAAAGTCATGGTGGTGAGTTTAACGTGTTTTGCTTTATTTATTTTTATGTAGTGGAATGCATAGGGGAAAGCTACGTTCAGTTTGCCGTAGTTTGAATAAGCATGTCAATTAATAAACACGGATCTCTTGTGAACCATAAGAAATTACATAACACAATAAACCATAAATCGACCAAGAGCTACAGAAATTCTTTGATAACTAATACTGTAGCATTCAATTCCTTGTGGTGTTTGCATTTTAAACCCCATTGATCTGCTGAAGCTTGTCCATTGCTAGTTTAGAACCACAATAATACACCTAGTGATGAACCTGCATTTATTTTAAACTGAGTTTACAATTTAACCTACAAAAAAAATATACAATATACAATTTCTTGTAACCGTTTAGAAATCAGTTTTGGTTAACTGGTTAAACGTTTAACCGTTCACACCCCTAACACACACACACACACACGAACACACACAGCCCTATACATCACACCTGAACACACACACACACACACACACACACACACACACACACACACAGCCTTATTCATCACACCTGGACACACACACACACACACGCAGCCTGCAGTCACTCACCGAAGGGGACGATGATGGGGCAGGTGATGCTGTAGGTCATCACCACGGTGAACACACACATCATCCAGGCGTAGGCGGCGCCAAACTGGAACTCGTAGGCCTGGTGCTGAGGGGGAACAGAGGTTCAGGCCCACTGAGAAACAGCACAATGTAACGTCTGGTGCGGAGGGGAAACAGGTTCAGGCCCACTGAGAAGCAGTACAATGTAACGTGCTCCTCCAGTCCAGCAGGGGGCGCTGACTCACGCGCTTGACGTTGCGTCTCTCGGCGGCGGAGCGGGCCAGGCAGAGGCGGATCATGTACATCAGCAGCCCCGGGATCCGCAGCAGATCCATGGCGTTCCCGATGAATGCCGAGGCGATGACGTAGTTCACGAAGAACGCCCCGTTATCCGGGAGGAAGACGCACCTGCAGGGCGATACAGAAGCTCAGAGGTTCTGAGGTGTTTCCCAAATCTAAATAAAAATACCAGGAAATAAAAGCTGAAATTCGGATTGGTCATCTCGTGTACACCTTTTGAGCTCAAACACAGTTGTCTTCAGTGTACCATAAAAACAGAGGAATTGACCATGCTGTCCCAATACTTTTGGAGGGGACTGCATAATGACAACGACGAACAATATTCTTTGAGATCAATTTCATAGACATCTTTTCCAGCTGGATTAACGATAAAACACTCAGAGCCAACCAAAATCCATCCAAATTTACAGAGCATCACGTTCAAAATGGCACACGACAAAGCTGAGAGGCTATTTACTATGTTTAGAACAGCAGTTCCTGTGTATTTTGCTAGTTTCTGGATGTGATGCTTTGATTTATGGTAGAACCTATGCACTTGTAAATGGCTTTGGATTAAAAGCGTCTGCCAAATGACTGAAATGTAAACGTATTTACAGAAGGTTATGGTTCATCAGTGTTGACGCGCACAAGGCTTTGCTTAAGTTATAATTCTTGGTGTGGACAGGTTTTAAGGACACAGACGGCCTTTAGCTGCGCACAGGACTAAAAGAAAAATACTCACTCAAATCTGATGGGAGCATCGTCCAGGAACTTCTGGTCAAACAGCCAACGGAAGAAAACATCCAAGCTGCATTTTTGAAAATGTTTCAGATTGAACATGTCATGCATTATGCGTTATAGCCTGTCTGCACACAGCTATCAAAGACAATCCAGTAAACATGTATCACATGTAATATCACTGCACTGCTCCTAATGCATATAATATCACTGCACTGCTCCTAATGCATATAATATCACTGCACTGCTCCTAATGCATATAATATCACTGCACTGCTCCTAATGCATATAATATCACTGCACTGCTCCTAATGCATATAATTCTCTCACCAGGCCTACAGGCACTGGACAGGTAAACGGGTGCACAGGTAAGCAGGTGGACAGGTAAACGGGTGCACAGGTAAGCAGGTGGACAGGTAAATGGGTGCACAGGTAAACGGGTGGACAGGTAAGCAGGTGGACAGGTAAACGGGTGGACAGGTAAACGGGTGGACAGGTAAACGGGTGGACAGGTAAGCAGGTGGACAGGTAAACGGGTGGACAGGTAAACGGGTGGACAGGTAAATTGGTGGACAGGTAAATTGGTGGACAGGTAAACGGGTGGACAGGTAAATTGGTGGACAGGTAAACGGATGGACAGGTAAATTGGTGGACAGGTAAACGGGTGGACAGGTAAATTGGTGCACAGGTAAGCAGGTGGACAGGTAAACGGGTGCACAGGTAAGCAGGTGGACAGGTAAATGGGTGCACAGGTAAACGGGTGGACAGGTAAGCGGGTGGACAGGTAAACGGGTGGACAGGTAAACGGGTGGACAGGTAAGCGGGTGGACAGGTAAACGGGTGGACAGGTAAACGGGTGGACAGGTAAATTGGTGGACAGGTAAATTGGTGGACAGGTAAACGGGTGGACAGGTAAATTGGTGGACAGGTAAACGGATGGACAGGTAAATTGGTGGACAGGTAAACGGGTGGACAGGTAAATTGGTGCACAGGTAAGCGGGTGCACAGGTAAACGGGTGCACAGGTAAGCAGGTGGACAGGTAAACGGGTGCACAGGTACGCAGGTGGACAGGTAAACGGGTGCACAGGTAAGCAGGTGGACAGGTAAACGGGTGTACAGGTAAGCAGGTGGACAGGTAAACGGGTGCACAGGTAAACGGGTGGACAGGTGTAGACGTACCTGCTCAAGCCGAGAGAGGGCAGTAACAGGACCATGAAGATGAGGAAGGTGTAGCACTTGTGCATGGTGGTCCTGTTCTCTCCTGACCTGGACAGAGAACACACAAAAACATCAGGAGTAGAACACAACAAACACATGTCAAAGGTAGAGCACGAAAAACACGCCAACACTACAACACTAGAACACAAGAACACAAGAACACGTCAAAGCAAGAACACAAGAACATGTCTACACAAGAAGTAGGCTCTAAGTTTTGGTCAGATTGAGTCTGAAGGGGGGTTACGGGGGTACCTGGTCCAGTGGGCCTCGAAGAAGGCAGAGTAGTACACAATGGTGGGGAGCAGTGCAGAGAAGGACCACAGCAGCAGGGTGGGGAAGAACTGTGTGATGATGGGGTTCTGGGGGAGAGCGGGAGAGGGGACAGAGTTCTGCACTTCTGCTTACAAAACACAACTGAGGACGTTTAGGTAGAATGTTCTGTAACATAAATGAACAAGGACTCTCGGCATTTCAATAAAAAGGCATGCTTGAGTCTTGCAACAGGCAACAGTGTACAGTGTTTCCATGTACACCTGCTTTCTGTTCCTGCATTAAAGATGTTTCAGCATTCGAGACGCCATGCTTATAGGCATGTCTGTGAACCTACTGCCAGATTAACCCATTCAGTCCCAAGAGTGGCATCTGGCACTTTCACCTTAGACCTTTTTCAACCAATCAAAATGGCTGCTGTACTACGGTTCTGAGCCCCTATTAAAACCCCACTACATTCTGACCTCTCTCACCCAACGCAAACAGCCCTGGGATTTGGGCGGAGCCACTTCATATTGGGATGGGGGCTGTAAGGGTGTTTGGGGGGAACGGGGGGGGGGGCAAAGGTACCTAACGGTCAGAGACTCTACGGGTGCGTGTGCGTGTGTGTCTCTGTGTGTGCGTGCACATGTGCGTCCCTTACATTGAGCTACTCCAAGGGTGTAGAGTGTGTGTGTCTTATGTTCAGGTACTCTATGGGTGTAGAGTGTGTGCGTCTTATGTTCAGGTACTCAACGGGTGTAGAGTGTGTGTGTGTGTGTGTGTCTGACTTTGAGATATTCCACTGGCCAAAAAGGGTGTGTGTGAGTGTCTTATGTTCAGGTACTCCAAGGGTGTAGAGTGTGTGTGTCTTATGTTCAGGTACTCTATGGGTGTAGAGTGTGTGTGTGTGTGTGTGTGTGTCTGACTTTGAGATATTCCACTGGCCAAAAAGGGTGTGTGTGTGTCTTATGTTCAGGTACTCTATGGGTGTAGAGTGTGTGTGTGTGTGTGTGTGTGTGTGTGTGTGTGTCTGACTTTGAGATATTCCACTGGCCAAAAAGGGTGTGTGTGTGTCTTATGTTCAGGTACTCAACAGGTGTAAAGTGTGTGTGTGTATGTGTGCGTCTTACATTCAGGTACTCCACAGGCTTGGTGACGTTGAACTTGTCCATGGTGGAGATGATGATGGCGGGCGTGGTGAGGAAGAAGAGCAGGAGGAAGAGGATGACGTTGATGATGAAGCAGCGCAGCCACCAAGAGAGTCCGCCCAGAGACAGGTGCTCCCTGAGAGAGAGAGAGAGAGAGAGAGAGAGAGAGAGAGAGAGAGAGAGATCTCAAACACAGAAATAACAGCTAAAGAGGGGAACATACATTCATATATACATCACAAAAAATGTTTATTGTGTGTACTTTTGCACTGTGGAAACACACACATTAAACATTTAAGAATTAGGCAAATTAGGCAGGTGGGCTGGGATGGGGGTGAGAGCATGGCATGATGGGAAGGCCTCACCAGTACACGTTCTGCGGGTCGGGGGCGTAGGCCACACTCCAGTGCTGCACATGCAGGCTGCTGCTGACAGCCGAGGCCTGGGGCTCCGGACGACACGTGCAGCCCTGACACTGACACGCATTAAAGTCCTTCAGGATTCTGAGAGAGAGAGAGAGAGAGAGGGAGGGAGGGAGGGAGGGAGGGAGAGAGAGAGAGAGAGAGGGAGGGAGAGAGAGAGAGAGAGAGAGAGAGAGAGGGAGAGAGAGAGAGAGAGAGAGAGAGGGAGAGAGAGAGAGAGAGAGGGAGAGAGAGAGAGAGAGAGAGAGAGAGAGAGAGAGAGAGAGAGAGTGAGAGAGAGAGTGAGTGAGCGTAAGAGTGAGAGTGAGAGAGAGATTATGGATTATGCATACACGGACATGGACACGGACACACACGGACACGCACACACACGGACACGCACACACACGGACACACACACGGGGACACACTCACATCGCCGTCATGGCCTCGTTCTGGAAGGTGACGAAGGCCATGCCGAGGGGTTTGGTGTTGACCTTCTCCTTCTCCTTCCTGTACTCCTCCTTCAACTTGGCCTCCAGCTTAGTGTAGTAACTGACTGCCTCCTCCTGCAGGAGCACACACAGGGTGAGTTTGAGATAGTGAGTGTGAGATAGTGAGTGTGACAGGGTGAGTGTGAGATAGTGTGTGTGACAGGGTGAGTGTGACAGGGTGAGTGTGAGATAGTGTGTGTGACAGGGTGAGTGTGAGATAGTGAGTGTGACAGGGTGAGTGTGACAGGGTGAGTGTGAGATAGTGTGTGTGACAGGGTGAGTGTGAGATAGTGAGTGTGACAGGGTGAGTGTGACAGGGTGAGTGTGAGATAGTGTGTGTGACTGTGTGTGACAGGGTGAGTGTGAGATAGTGTGTGTGACAGGGTGAGTGTGACGGTGTGAGTGTGAGATAGTGAGTGTGACAGTGTGAGTGTGAGATAGTGAGTGTGACAGGGTGAGTGTGACAGTGTGTGTGACAGGGTGAGTGTGAGATAGTGAGTGTGACAGGGTGAGTGTGACAGTGTGTGTGTGACGGTGTGAGTGTGAGATAGTGAGTGTGACAGTGTGAGTGTGAGATAGTGAGTGTGACGGTGTGTGTGACAGGGTGAGTGTGACGGTGTATGTGACAGGGTGTGTGTGACAGGGTGAGTGTGACGGTGTGTGTGACAGGGTGAGTGTGACGGTGTGTGTGACAGGGTGAGTGTGAGATAGTGAGTGTGACGGTGTGTGTGACAGGGTGAGTGTGAGATAGTGAGTGTGAGAGGGTGAGTGTGACAGGGTGAGTGTGAGATAGTGAGTGTGAGATAGTGAGTGTGAGATAGTGAGTGTGACAGGGTGAGTGTGAGATAGTGAGTGTGAGAGGGTGAGTGTGACAGTGAGTGTGACAGGGTGAGTGTGAGATAGTGTGTGTGACAGGGTGAGTGTGAGATAGTGTGTGTGACAGGGTGAGTGTGAGATAGTGAGTGTGACAGGGTGAGTGTGAGATAGTGTGTGTGACAGGGTGAGTGTGACGGTGTGAGTGTGAGATAGTGAGTGTGACAGTGTGAGTGTGAGATAGTGAGTGTGACAGGGTGAGTGTGACAGTGTGTGTGTGACAGTGTGAGTGTGAGATAGTGAGTGTGACGGTGTGTGTGACAGGGTGAGTGTGACGGTGTGTGTGACAGGGTGAGTGTGACGGTGTGTGTGACAGGGTGAGTGTGAGATAGTGAGTGTGACAGGGTGAGTGTGACAGTGTGTGTGTGACGGTGTGAGTGTGAGATAGTGAGTGTGACAGTGTGAGTGTGAGATAGTGAGTGTGACGGTGTGTGTGACAGGGTGAGTGTGAGATAGTGTGTGTGACAGGGTGAGTGTGACGGTGTGAGTGTGAGATAGTGAGTGTGACAGTGTGAGTGTGAGATAGTGAGTGTGACAGGGTGAGTGTGACAGTGTGTGTGTGACAGTGTGAGTGTGAGATAGTGAGTGTGACGGTGTGTGTGACAGGGTGAGTGTGACGTGTGTGTGACAGGGTGAGTGTGACGGTGTGTGTGACAGGGTGAGTGTGAGATAGTGAGTGTGACAGGGTGAGTGTGACAGTGTGTGTGTGACGGTGTGAGTGTGAGATAGTGAGTGTGACAGTGTGAGTGTGAGATAGTGAGTGTGACGGTGTGTGTGACAGGGTGAGTGTGACGGTGTATGTGACAGGGTGTGTGTGACAGGGTGAGTGTGACGGTGTGTGTGACAGGGTGAGTGTGACGGTGTGTGTGACAGGGTGAGTGTGAGTGTGAGATAGTGAGTGTGACGGTGTGTGTGACAGGGTGAGTGTGAGATAGTGAGTGTGAGAGGGTGAGTGTGACAGGGTGAGTGTGAGATAGTGAGTGTGAGATAGTGAGTGTGAGATAGTGAGTGTGACAGGGTGAGTGTGAGATAGTGAGTGTGAGAGGGTGAGTGTGACAGTGAGTGTGACAGGGTGAGTGTGAGATAGTGTGTGTGACAGGGTGAGTGTGAGATAGTGTGTGTGACAGGGTGAGTGTGAGATAGTGAGTGTGACAGGGTGAGTGTGAGATAGTGTGTGTGACAGGGTGAGTGTGAGATAGTGTGTGTGACGGTGTGTGTGACAGGGTGAGTGTGACAGGGTGAGTGTGACGGTGTGTGTGACAGGGTGAGTGTGACGGTGTGAGGGTGAGTGGGACAGCAGGACACACTTGCTCGCAGCCCTTGATGATGCAGCAGCACAGGTGGCCGCAGGGTTTGGGGTTGATCATGGTGGGGATGTGCTCCTTCATCATCAGGTCTGTGAAGAACTTCTTACTGCGCTCTGCCTTCTTCCTGCAACACACACACAAACACACACATCACAACACATACACACACACACACACACACACATACACACACAACACACACACACATCACAACACACACACACATCACAACACACACACACACACACACACACATCACAACACATACACACACACATACACACATCACAAGACACACACACACACATACACGTACATCAGAACACACACACACACACACACACACACACATACACACACGTCACAACACATACACACGTCACAACACACACACACACGTCACAACACATACACACGTCACAACACACACACACACACACACGTCACAACACACACACACACACGCCACAACACACACACACACGTCACAACACACACACACACACACACACACACGTCACAACACACACACACGTCACAACACACACACACGCCTTCCTCCTGCAGCTCACACTGTCACACACATACACACCCTTTTAAGATGTTTACTGAGTTCTCCAATCGGGGGGCAGGGCTCACCTCTCTGCATTCAGGGCCATCAGCTTGGCCACGTCGTAACAGACCCGAGCCTCCAGCACCTCACAGTTCTCATAGGCCTGTCTGTGAGGGGGGAGCAGGGAGAGAGGGGTTAGAGCCAGAACCCACACGCGCACGCTCACTCACACGCTCACTCGCACGCTCACTCGCACGCTCACTCGCACGCTCACTCTCACTCGCACTCTCACGCTCACTCGCACGCTCACGCTCACTCTCACTCGCACGCTCACTCGCACGCTCACCTCGCACGCTCACTCGCACGCTCACTCGCACGCTCACGCGCACGCTCACTCGCACGCTCACGCTCACTCTCACTCTCACTCGCACGCTCACTCGCACGCGCACTCTCACTCGCACGCTCAGTCTCACTCGCACGCTCACTCTCACTCGCATGCTCAGTCTCACTCACACGCTCACTCTCACTCGCAAGCTCACTCTCACTCGCACTCTCACTCGCACGCTCACTCGCACGCTCACTCGCACGCTCACTCGCACGCTCACTCTCACTCGCACGCTCACTCGCACGCTCACTCGCACGCTCACTCTCACGCTCACTCGCACGCTCACTCTCACGCGCACACACTCGCACGCTCACTCTCACGTGCACGCTCACTCGCACGCTCACTCACACGCTCACTCGCACGCTCACTCGCACGCTCACTCTCACGCACACGCTCACGCACACGCTCACGCTCACACTCACGCTCACGCTCACACTCACTCGCACGCTCACTCACTCGCACGCTCACTCGCACGCTCACTCACTCGCACGCTCACTCTCACTCTCACGCTCACTCGCACGCTCACTCTCACGCGCACGCTCACTCTCACGCGCACGCTCACTCTCACACTCACTCGCACGATCACTCGCACGCTCACTCACTCGCACGCTCACTCGCACGCTCACACTCACTCGCACACTCACTCGCACGCTCACTCACTCGCACGCTCACACTCACTCGCACGCTCACTCGCACGCTCACTCTCACTCGCACGCTCACTCGCACGCTCACTCGCACGCTCACTCACTCGCACGCTCACTCGCACGCTCACACTCACTCGCACACTCACTCGCACGCTCACTCACTCGCACGCTCACTCGCACGCTCACACTCACTCGCACACTCACTCGCACGCTCACTCGCACGCTCACACTCACTCGCACGCTCACTCTCACGCTCACGCTCACGCTCACTCTCACTCGCACGCTCACGCTCACGCTCACTCATACAGAAACTTGCACGGGGCTTTCCTCTGAGCTCAGAGCACCGAGCAGGAAGCAGGGTTTATTGTTTATTGTTCACTGGCTAAATGACAAAAGCGCTAAATCTGTCCAAGCTAACTCTCCACACGCTCCACTAACAGCGAACAGGGTTTATATTTAAACAGCAGAAAGTGCTGGGAGATACTCTGTAAATGGTAAATGGTTGGCATTTATATAGCGCCTTTATCCAAAGCGCGGTACAATTGATGCTTCTCATTCACCAATTCATACACACACTCACACACCAACGGCGATTGGCTGCCATGCAAGGCACCGACCAGCTCGTCAGGAGCATTTGGGGGTTAGGTGTCTTGCTCAGGGACACTTCGACACAGCCCGGGCGGGGGATCGAACCGGCAACCCTCCGACTGCCAGATGACATGGCTTCCTGCCTGAGCCATGTCGCCCCGTCACACAGAACACATGGCTGTGATTCTCTGGGGCTTTGCCAAAAGGAGGGTCAAGTCTGCTGGTGAAAGCAGGAGAATTTCATGATCGTCATTCATGAAATTCTCCTGCATTCACCAGCAGACTTGATGCTTAAAACCACACAGCACGTCTGTGACTGCCCGTGTTTCTCAAAGGCAGATACGCACTCACTCGAAATGCTGGATTATTTGACTTTCTTCAGCGTACTTAGAGATCCCGTTGATAAATAAAGTGCGTTTCACCTACAGGGAGAGGGGAAAAAAGTGTTACATTGTTAGAGCAGTCTACACACACCATTCAAGCTTTCATCAGGAACAATCTGGGGAGAAAAAACAAGCAACTGGGCCTCATTCATCTTCAGCCTTTCAGCCACAAATGGCCACACAAGGCTGTGTCTGGAACAGGAAACCGTCTACTGTTGAGAGTACACAACCCGTTTACACAATATCGGGCAAGTGTGAGTTAGGGTTGGGGTTTGTAGTTAGGGGGGGGTTAGGGGTTAGAGGGGGTTGGGTTTAGGGGTTAGGGCAATCACCAGGTCTGAGTTAGGATTAGGGGTTGAGTTTAGGGGGGGTTAGGGGTTGAGTTTAGGGGGGTTAGGGGTTAAGGGTTGAGTTTAGGGGGCTTAGGGGTTGAGTGTAGGGGGTTAGGGGTTAGGGGTTGAGTTTAGGGGGGTTAGGGGTTGAGTTTAGGGGGGTTAGGGGTTGAGTTTAGGGGTGTTAGGGGTTAGGGGTTGAGTTTAGGGGGGGTTAGGGGTTGAGTTTAGGGGGTTAGGGGTTGAGTTTAGGGGTGTTAGGGGTTAGGGGTTGAGTTTAGGGGGGGTTAGGGGTTGAGTGTAGGGGGGTTAGGGGTGAGGGGATAGGGTTAGGCACTCACCAGGTCATCCTCTTTGTAGTGCATCTTGGAGGTGTGTCTGCGCATGCTGTACACGGTCAGCAGCAGGTAGATGAAGGCAAAGGAAGTGTGCAGCCAGAGCAGGTTATTCCTGTAGGAGAACAAGAAACTTACCTCAGTCACACTCTCACACACACCTTATCTCACACACACTCTCTCACACACACACACACACACACTCTCTCTCTCTCTCACACACACATTATCTCACACACCTTATCTCACACACACACTCACAAACACACACCTTATCTCACACACTCTCTCTCTCTCTCTCTCTCACACACACACACACACACACACACACACACACACCCACTCTCACACACATACATTATCTCACACACTCTCTCTCTCTCTCACACACACACACACACACTCTCTCTCTCTCTCTCTCTCTCTCACACACACACATTATCTCACACACCTTATCTCACACACACACTCACAAACACACACCTTATCTCACACAAACTCTCACACACACATTATCTCTCACACACACTCTCACAGACACACACACCTTACCTGTGTACCATCTGCTCCTTCTATTCTTGCTGCCATTTCACAGGGGGGCAGCCTGTATCCTAGTGGCTAAGGTACATGACTGGGGCAGCCTGTAGCCTAGTGGCTAAGGTACATGACTGGGGCAGCCTGTAGCCTAGTGGCTAAGGTACATGACTGGGACAGCCTGTAGCCTAGTGGCTAAGGTACATGACTGGGACAGCCTGTAGCCTAGTGGCTAAGGTACATGACTGGGGCAGCCTGTAGCCTAGTGGCTAAGGTACATGACTGGGGCAGCCTGTAGCCTAGTGGCTAAGGTGCATGACTGGGGCAGCCTGTATCCTAGTGGCTAAGGTGCATGACTAGGGCAGCCTGTATCCTAGTGGCTAAGGTACATGACTGGGGCAGCCTGTAGCCTAGTGGCTAAGGTGCATGACTGGGGCAGCCTGTATCCTAGTGGCTAAGGTACATGACTGGGACAGCCTGCCCAGTGGCTAAGGTACATGACTGGGGCAGCCTGTAGCCTAGTGGCTAAGGTACATGACTGGGGCAGCCTGTAGCCTAGTGGCTAAGGTACACGACTGGGGCAGCCTGTAGCCTAGTGGCTAAGGTACACGACTGGGGCAGCCTGTAGCCTAGTGGCTAAGGTACATGACTGGGGCAGCCTGTAGCCTAGTGGCTAAGGTACATGACTGGGGCAGCCTGTAGCCTAGTGGCTAAGGTACACGACTGGGGCAGCCTGTAGCCTAGTGGCTAAGGTACACGACTGGGGCAGCCTGTAGCCTAGTGGCTAAGGTACACGACTGGGGCAGCCTGTAGCCTAGTGGCTAAGGTACATGACTGGGGCAGCCTGTAGCCCAGTGGCTAAGGTACATGACTGGGACAGCCTGCAGCCTAGTGGCTAAAATGCGTGACTTGGACCTCAAAGGTTAATGGTAAGATCCGCACAGGTGTTGAGCCCTTGAGCACTTAGCCCCACATTACTCCAGGGACGTCTGTCCCCTGCTTAGTCTAATCAATCGCAAGTCGCTTTGGATAAAAGCATCAGCTAAATAACAAATTATCATATTATTATTATTAATTTGCAGTTTGTTCTTTATTGCTGCTTTTATTATACCCTATGTTTTGTAATTTCACACCTTACTTTTATGTGTTCTGGAAAGCTGCTCGATACAGGTGATATGAAATTATTGTTTTTTTATTATTTTATTATTATTATTATTATTATTATTAAATGTGAACTGCAATAGATTCACATTCATTTTGTTTCAAGATGAGCTTAGTTAAAGTCTTGGTTGTCTTTATTTGACAGGAACGTGTGAGAAGAAGAATGTGGAGCTAACTCACCCAGACTTCAGGTTGGCTATAGTGGTTCGCCCAAAGCTGTATGCATTATTTTCTGAGAGACAGACAGACAGACAGACAGACAGACAGACAGACAGACAGACAGACAGACAGAAAGAGATACATTTAATTCACTGGACTGATTCTGAATAATATTTCACTCAACGCTGGCATATTAAATCATGCCAAACGGGCAGGATGATTCTCACTCACTCACTCACACACACACTCTCGCACACTCACACTCACACTCACTCACACTCACCCAGCAGGTCTCCAGAGAAGTTGACGGGCAGGACGATGCCCACGCTCAGCACTCCCACCACCACCAGCAGGCCGATGATGTGTCGCTGGAAGGACAGGTAGTGCACCGCGTCCTCTCCACACTTCTCCCGAATCTCCTCATCCCTAAAAACATCAATATAACATTACAGCAACATTAAACTAACCTTACACTAACCCTAACCACACTTCTCCCGGAACTCCTCATTCCTAAAACACTAACATAAATATAACGTTATATTAAAATTACCCTAAGCCCAGGACGACAGAATGACTCACTTTATCCTGAAGATAGCAGTCAGCCAGGAACAGAAGCCCTGCAGCGGGGAGGAACAGAGAGAGCGGTTTCAGAGAGAGCTCACAGAGAGAGCTCACAGAGAGAGCGGTTTCAGAGAGAGAGGTTTCAGAGCAAGCTCAGAGAGAGAGCGGTTTCAGAGCGAGCTCACAGAGAGAGCTCACAGAGAGCGCGGTTTCAGAGCGAGCTCACAGAGAGAGCGGTTTCAGAGCGAGCTCACAGAGAGAGCGGTTTCAGAGTGAGCTCACAGAGAGAGCGGTTTCAGAGCGAGCTCACAGAGAGAGCGGTTTCAGAGCGAGCTCACAGAGCGAGCTCACAGAGAGAGCGGTTTCAGAGCGAGCTCACAGAGAGAGCGGTTTCAGAGCGAGCTCACAGAGAGAGCGGTTTCAGAGCGAGCTCACAGAGAGCGGTTTCAGAGCGAGCGGTTTCAGAGCGAGCTCACAAAGAGAGCGGTTTCAGAGCGAGCTTAGAGAGAGAGCGGTTTCAGAGAGAGCTCACAGAGAGAGTGGTTTCAGAGAGAGCTCACAGAGAGAGCTGTTTCAGAGCGAGCTCACAGAGAGAGCTCACAGAGAGAGCGGTTTCAGAGCGAGCTCAGAGACAGAGCGGTTTCAGAGCGAGCTCACAGAGAGAGCGGTTTCAGAGCGAGCTCACAGAGAGAGCTCACAGAGAGCGGTTTCAGAGCGAGCTCACAGAGAGAGCTCACAGAGAGCGGTTTCAGAGCGAGCTCACAGAGAGAGCTCACAGAGAGAGCGGTTTCAGAGCGAGCTCAAGCTGGTTTCTGGTATTAACATCCTGCGCACAGCTGAGGGTGACAGTCATTTCCTGCACAGGTCACATGTCAAACACAGGTCATTTCCTGCACAGGTCACATGTCAAACACAGGTCATTTCCTGCACAGGTCACATGTCAAACACAGGTCATTTCCTGCACAGGTCACATGTCAAACACAGGTAATTTCCGTGCGGTTATCAGCCAGAGGAGGTGGCAACGGGAGGCTGCAGATTAGGAGAGCAGCAGATAAACATCACCATAATCCTCCCTCACCATCCCTCCACTGAATGAAAACAACATTAAGAGATCATAATGGGGCGGCCTGTAGCGTAGTGGTTAAGGTAAATGACTGGGACACGCAAGGTTGGTGGTTCTAGTCGGTGGTAGCCACAATAAGATCCGCACAGCCGTTGGGCCCTTGAGCAAGGCCCTTAAGCCTGCATTGCTCCAGAGGAGGATTGTCTCCTGTTTAGTCTAATCAACTGTACGTCGCTCTGGATAAGAGCGTCTGCCAAATGCCAATAATGTAATGTAATAATTATCACTATAATAATAATTAATTCTTTTTAAAATAACAGGACACCATTACGCTCATAATGACCATGACCATCACCACTGGCGTTGAGACATCGCCCTGCCCCACCCCCCGTCAGACAAGCGTCATGTGATCAGTGAGTCACATGGGTTTGTCCCACAGGATGGCAGGATCACAGGGACGCCCTGTGCACCCTTGAGCGAGTCATTTCACTGGAGCTGGAGTGTATGCACTGATATATTTAACTTGCGCAAGTCCCTCTTGATAAGGGGATTCGGGAAGTGCAGTCAGTGAGTCTGCAGTGAGGTCTACCCACAGCTGCCAAACTGCCGATGCAGAGTGATTTCTTCAGCAGAAGAAGAACCGACTGAGATTTCTCCCTTCTCCCTGGTCACTGGAGCAAAGCAAAGTTTAGAGCGAAGTTCAGGTTTCTAGTGCAGTTCATTCTCATCTGTACAGAGGCCACAGGCTTCCTCTGATCAGATAGCCTCTCACAGGCAGGGTTTTGTTGCAGGTCAAAGGTCGGGTCTGGGAGATCACTGCCCATTGTCTCATTACTGACTAACCCTCAAATCCCTGGAAGGTATTTGGACTTCTCTTGCATCAGACCATCTACCTGGTCAGGCAGAAAGTACTGTAAGGTTCTGATCCAACCTAAATACAACCTGAACACAACCTGAACTTTAAAAAGCCTGGCCCGGGACACGTGTTGCAAATTAGCCATGGCTAGAAACCTGTATGCATGGCATCTACTTGGATCTAAAGCAATGTTGTATGCATTTGTCCCTGTTAAATAAACAAATAAAAAAATATATATATTAACTGTGCTCTGAGGTTATATCACCCTGGGTCAGGCCCATGGTGTGAAAGGTTATGAAGTTGATGAGTGAGGCTAAAAGGCAAAGCAGTCTGCCTTTAAGGATGTAAGGATCTGCAGCTTAAAGAGTTTTCACTCTCGTCTGGTTTCTGTTCCACTTCTGTCCTACTGGACCACATAGTGCACTGCAGGTCACAGAGCAGAAACATACAGTGCACTGCAGGTCACAGAGCAGAAACATACAGGGCACTGCAGGTCAGAACAGAAACATACAGTGCACTGCAGGTCACAGAGCAGAAACATACAGTGCACTGCAGGTCACAGAGTAGAAACATACAGTGCACTGCAGGTCACAGAGCAGAAACATACAGGGCACTGCAGGTCAGAACAGAAACATACAGTGCACTGCAGGTCACAGAGCAGAAACATACAGGGCACTGCAGGTCAGAGCAGAAACATACAGTGCACTGCAGGTCAGAGCAGAAACATACAGTGCACTGCAGGTCAGAACAGAAACATACAGTGCACTGCAAGTCAGAACAGAAACATACAGTGCACTGCAAGTCAGAACAGAAACATACAGGGCACTGCAGGTCAGAGCAGAAACATACAGTGCACTGCAGGTCAGAACAGAAACATACAGTGCACTGCAAGTCAGAACAGAAACATACAGGGCACTGCAGGTCAGAGCAGAAACATACAGTGCACTGCAGGTCACAGAGCAGAAACATACAGTGTACTGCAGGTCACAGAACAGAAACATACAGTGCACTGCAGGTCAGAACAGAAACATACAGTGCACTGCAGGTCAGAACAGAAACATACAGTGCACTGCAGGTCAGAACAGAAACATACAGGGCACTGCAGGTCAGAACAGAAACATACAGGGCACTGCAGGTCAGAGCAGAAACATACAGTGCACTGCAGGTCACAGAGCAGAAACATACAGTGCACTGCAGGTCACAGAACAGAAACATACAGTGCACTGCAGGTCAGAACAGAAACATACAGTGCACTGCAGGTCAGAACAGAAACATACAGTGCACTGCAGGTCAGAGCAGAAACATACAGGGCACTGCGGGTCAGAACAGAAACATACAGGGCACTGCTCTTTGGAGCGGCAAGGTAGGGCAGTTAACACTCTCGCCGCATGAGGAGGAGGTTCCAGGCTTGGTTGAGGTAAATGACTGGGACCCGGAAGGTTGTTGGTTCAAGCCCCGGTGTAGCCACGATAAGATCCACATTGCTCCATTGTGGACTGTCCCCCGCTTGGTCTAATGAACTGCAAGTTGCTTTGGATAAAAGTTAAATAACTTATGAAATTACAAACATATACAACAGGCAAATTTGGGCTGAACTGGAGGAACTCACCCTGTCTCTCTGCTCGAAGTCCACCGAGCTGGACACGGAGGTGAGGCGCTCGTAGCGGTCTGGCGTCTCGGAGTGCATCACCGACGCCACGCTGGAAACCACGGAAACCAGAGCACAGAGTCAGCACCGCCCACCACGGGAGGAGGGAGGGGCTGAACTGAAACGGCCCAGACCTGACACCTTGATCCAGAGGACTCAAGAGACAAGACCAACGAGGAGGCACTGAAATGGTGTGCAGACCCCAGAGTGAGTTCACAGGCAAAGCCGTTGTTTTCATTTGAGCCTCAGGATTATTGTGCAGAGGGCAGGAATGTGAGCGGAACATGCCGGAAGGAGGAGACTGGGCCCTCGTCTTCTCTTCACCTGCGGGCTCACTCCAGGGCTGCACAGGAGCATTTCATGCGGGTTTAGCGGACTATAACCACGTTCTCTCTGAGGAGCGTACGGGCCGATCTCCGGAGGAGGAAAGGGTCCCGCTGGAGTGCGCCGTGCGGACTCTAAACGAGCTGCGACTCCAGAAGAAGGAGGTGATGTGTTAGTGCAGATTACACACGCCCCCGGAACACTACCCAGCCACCAGAAGGCAGTGAGAGTCGAGAGTCATACCCAGAGTGCAGTGCAGCACTTGAGGCGCTAACGAACGCTCATGGGGCTAACGAACGCTCATGGGGCTATTATCATTATTATCATAGCTTTGCTGAGAGCTTGTGACTCATTGGAGTGCAGGGCCATTTCCATCAGTGGCGAAAAAAAGGCCTGCTTCTCCCATGGGGAGGGATGAAACAAGGTCAATTTGCACTGCGCTACTGAATATGACACAGGACCTGCTGAACCTGAATTCAAAGAGGACAGCTAAATCACTGGACTACATTACCCAGAGCACCGCAGGATCAGCTGTGTGGGTGGGGCTTGCGCTGATGTGGATCACAGGGAAGCTGCAGAGCCACAGAGGCTGTATTTACAGCGGGGCAGCAGTGTCTGCATGTGGGAACTGCAGCCTTTTGATGCCCAGTCATATCTGTGTGGCTGCAGGTTTCTGTCCTAGCCCAGCACCGAGATGACTCAATCTACAATCACATCCAACGGTGGTGATTTAAGACCGCGATTAGTTATTTAGTTCAATCAGGCATCAAAATGCGGGGCTAAAACAAAAACCGCCACCCATACCTACATGCGCTGCAGGTTGAATTGCCCCCTAAACCTGCAGACACAGCGCACCCTGCAGGACTGGAGTTAAACCTGCAGACACAGCGCCCCCTGCAGGACTGGAGTTAAATCTGCAGACACAGCGCCCCCTGCAGGACTGGAGTTAAACCTGCAGACACAGCGCCCCCTGCAGGACTGGAGTTAAACCTGCAGACACAGCGCCCCCTGCAGGACTGGAGTTAAACTTGCAGACACAGCGCCCCCTGCAGGACTGGAGTTAAACCTGCAGACACAGTGCCCACGGATCCTGATGGAGCTCAAGTTTGGCGGTCCGCCCCGACACCGATCACAGAACCAAAGAACCATAGAACCATAGAACCACAGAACCCGTGACCCGTTACCTGTCCACATAGGGCTCCTGGCCCAGTGGGTCGCTGGGGGACCTCACACAGGCAAAGAAGTGCATGCTTGTGAAAGAGATCGAACGCAAGGGTTAGGATGACGCACAGACGCGTCTCAGTCACTGTTACCATCAGAGACAGAAAGGCAGAAGGCTCGCACACATGGCCAGAGACAGCAGAAATCAGAACCCCAGAACACACACAGACTAGTCCAGAGGGTTAATTCACAGCACAGAACTCAGGCGGAGAAATGAGAGAGAGGGAGAGAAGAAGAAATATATCAGTACACAAAAAGAGAACATACTATTCTCGTTCCTCCAGGCCACGGAACCGCCCCTTGTTTCTTCATGGGAGAGACAGAAAGGGGGAGAGACATGAGCCTGGCATAAGTGGGGGATTTGGGGGGGGCGGGGGATTTTTTTGGGGATATGGGGAGGCAGGGGTTAAGTACAGCAGATTCCACACACTGGTTCTGGGGCAGAAAGAATCAAAATGACCCGCAACTGGAACAGGGCAGGAGTCAGTGGTTAAGCAGATAATCGACTTCAACCCTTCACGTTCAACACGCTCCACGTTCAACACTCCACAGTCAAAACGCTCCACATTCAGAACTTTGCAAGCATTTCCCTCACACAGCCATGAACAGCACACTGCAATAAAATGTGTTAACAGGACTAACAAAGGGCGGTTTGCGAACAGGCAGAACACTACGCATTCAGTGTTGAGCACACTACCCCCTTGTTTTGATAAAATACGATTCCTTGCCTCAGGCAACACTTGTTTTCCCCTCCAACTGTATTCCTGCTTAATTGGTGAACAGAAGGCCAACAAGGTGACACAAAGAACAGATACTCCACCCCATGAGAGCAGCCATGTTCTGTTCCTAAAGGTCAGGATTTGAGTAAATGCGAGAGCACACACATGGGACGGGGCACACGCTGCAGGGACTGCCCTGATCTGAGGGACGAGGGAGGGGGGACAATGAGCTCTGTTACCCCCTACAGCCTCCCCCTCCCTCCCCAGGCCGAGACAATGGCGTGAGGAAGAGCCAGCTGTCAGGGTGAAGAGAGAAAGTGTCCAGTCATCTGCACAGCTGAGACAGACAGGCAGACTGCTCTCTCTCCCTCTCTCAAACTGTAACATGTCCAGAAAAAATGAAACACAATGTTGTTCATTGCCAGCAAGACGATGCAAAACTAAGGCTTTGCAAACTCTTTTAACACACGATACTGCTGACTGATTTCACCAAATCATGTGCTCCTTCGGAGAGCAAAAACACTTGGGATTGGTTCAGAAGTTAATGACTGACAGCTCTCACAGTGAGTGGGTGGAGTTATAGGCTAACAAATTATCATTATTACTATTAATAACTAAAAAGCTGCTGCAAACTCACTGGCAGTGAGAACAGAACATCCTGCGGGCCGCAGTGTCTGCAGCGCTACTCAACTCCACGTCCTGTGGGCCGCAGTGCAGACTGAAGTTGTAGATGTTGTGGTATTGTAGTTACAGACTTGGCCTATCTACCTTGTGTACTGAACTTTACAACTGATCCTATGTGAATTGTACCTTATCTGACCTGTTCTGTTGTTTGTTCTATGACCTTGATATGTACTGCTGTTTTGTACTTCCCTTTGGATAAAAGTGTCTGCTACATAAAATGTAATGTAATGTTTATAGTTCAGCGGAAACCCATGCTGGTCTGTGCAGGAGAGGGGGCAGGGATCGTTGGGTTTAACCCAGTTTAGGCATGAACAGACAGAGGGAGACCATGTCTCCACCCCCCCCTCTACTTGAGAACTTGAGAGGCAGAATCAGCCAATCACCACTAAGCAGCTGGGCGGTGGGAGGGGCTATACGGGGCGGGTCGAGCGCTTGCTTCCACAGTAACAATGCGGTCACTGTACCGACAATACAGGGGAGAAACTGTAGAGGAACCAGAATCAGTGCTTATTTCATTTAAACATTTAAACCAAAAAGTCCATTTGGGCCAATCCTTGGTGTGGAAACTGGCTGTTTGATTAAACACCCTTAACACCCTTTGGACTGTCAAGAGTTTGAAAGGAAAGATCACTTTTCATCAAAGCTCACATCAGAAGCTCCTTCTGTTCTTTCGTACGGGTAGGCTACTAAAATATGTTTTGTTGTGAGACCAGACAGAGAAATTATAAGATAAACAGATAAGCTCACTATCATCCTTAAACCTTTCCACCCATCAGAGAAGCCCCCCCCCCCCCCCCCTCACCTGTCTGCATCAGTCACCAGGGCCAGACGGCCGTAGTCCCAGGCCATCTTCCGCAGGATGGAGAAGACAAACAGCAGGGCCTGTGGACACACAGCGAGATCTCTTAATGGGCCGAGTCCATTTCTGGTTTTTGTTTCCACCGGCGTCCTCAATTAGCCAATTATCCACAAACAGGAGTGCCAGTGTTCACTGGCACATTCCTCCACAGGAAGACGTCTCATTAACAGACACATGAGCAGTCATTCAGGAGCTTATCCACAAATGCAGCTAAAATGCCACGGCACGCAACTGATTTGGCCAGTGAGATGATTAAGGGGAGAATCTGGAGCAAAGCAGGAATTGAGCTGTAATGAGTGTGTGTGAGCGGTAATGGGCTTTGCGCTGCTCTGGCGGGACTCGGGGGAGGGTTACCAGGAAGCACATGAAGTCGAGGGCGAGCACGGTGGGCACCCCTCCGAAGGGCAGGCCCTGGAGCACCGTGCTGCGGATGCGTGCCGTGTAGCAGTAGTCCTTAGAGGAGCCATTCGTGGCCTCGGCCCCGCCCAGAGCGCCAAGCGTCATTATTATCACGCCCAGTATCTTCATCGCTGCATGGCGCACACCTGGGGGGAGAGGGGGAGAGGGGGAGAGGGGGAGAGGGGGTCAGGGACACGGCCCAGAATGCACACGGCGGTCGGCACACACTCCCGGACACACGTCACGCAAAATAAATGCGGTATAAGGCAGGGATGATGAAATCATGGTACTCGAGGGCTGAGATCTGCTGGTCTTGCACCCTCCCTTTACCTGGGAGTCAGGTGTGTTCACCCTCCCTTTACCTGGGAGTCAGGTGTGTTCACCCTCCCTTTACCTGGGAGTCAGGTGTGTTCACCCTCCCTTTACCTGGGAGTCAGGTGTGTTCACCCTCCCTTTACCTGGGAGTCAGGTGTGTTCACCCTCCCTTTACCTGGGAGTCAGGTGTGTTCACCCTCCCTTTACCTGGGAGTCAGGTGTGTTCACCCTCCCTTTACCTGGGAGTCAGGTGTGAAGACAGTCTGGCCTATCAGTAGCAATAAGTGTTCAGTTAATTACCTGGGAGAAAAGAAAACCAGGGCTGGATCTGGATTCTAGGGCCAGATTTGGTGATGGCTGGTATAAGCTCTGCATGCTACAGGCTACACCAGTCACCCTGAATCCAGGTCCTGGGGAGGCACAGAGTCCGCTGCTGGTTTCTGTTTTCACCTTAAGAAGAGCGACTGATGCAGACCCGAGAAAGCAGCAGATGCAGACCTGAATTAGCTGTGTAATGAGCGGATCCCTTAATGAACAAATCACTGACTGTGCTGCGGAGTCAGAACCAGTACTGGGTGAAATACAGAATTGTTTTGGAAATTGCTGCTTTTCCACGCTTTACTGGGAGACTAAGCAGGGGCCAATCCCCCCTGGAACAATGTGGGGTTAAGGGCCTTGCTCAAGGGATTTAAGGGGAGGGGGGGATTTCACCGCTTTTCAGACAGGCAGACC
>NC_083777.1:32835141-32867641 GCF_963514075.1 Conger conger | reverse complement strand
CACTATGCGGTACCTACATAAAAATAAATAAAGCAAAACATTATCATGAAGTTATTTATCCATTGGAGAATGCGAAAATTCCCTGCTTTCAGCGAAAAATGCGTTTACACGTTAATCTCACCACCACGATTGTCCCACGCCATATAAAATGCATTGTCATATACAATGCAAGTTTACCGTCACAAAAGAATAAATCAAATTGTACAGCGACCTGCACTGGCATGAAAGCAAAATCATTAGAACAGCCGCCTATAGTAAAACAGACCCGGCAGCATATTCACAGATTTCATGCCAGAATTATAATTTTAACCGATGCATTTAAAAAAATAAAAATAAATGACACACGCATTGCCTGCACGTAAACTACAGGGATTTAACTACAGATCTCTGCAACTGTGAGAGTACACTGCACAATGTGAATGTAAATGTCAATATTTAATTTGCCAGTTAGGCTGACTTACTATTATCTGACTTACAATGTTGACATTTAACTATTGAGAAGGCCAAAAAAAAAAGTAAAAAAGATACGACTTAGCAGTATCGGTTAACCGGTTAACCGTTTAAAAAATGGGATGGTAACCGTTACAAAAACTGATCAATTTTCACAGCCCTAATGTCAACCACATCAGCTGCGTTCGTGGCGACATGTTAATGTATCCGCCTTCACTGTCTGTTTGTCTTAATGTCAAGAGTAAATGTTCAGAGTAAAAATAGTTTTCAAGGGTTTATACAGGTGACAAGTTATAGCCCCGGAGTTTCTTTAGCCCAGTGTCGGTTGTCTCCCACCCTCATGTAACTCTCAAATCTTGAAAGCAGTGGTGGCACTGAACGGGACCCAACTAAGGTAGTTGTAGTAGATACCTGGAGTAGAGAGATATCATTGGTATTGTTAGAAAGCTTACATTATCCTCTTTCGATTCGTTTCTAAAACTCGTTTTTGGGGTCAATGCGACTGATTTTGATAGATCAGGTCACAAATTACTCCACAGGATCAATAAAGCATACCTTATCATTTCCTTTCATGCTGTCCCTTGATTCAGTGGGGCACGAAGATAACATATTGCTAAAAGATAACGGCTGACGTTCGGATTATTTGACAACAAAATGCATTCCTAAAGGAGAGGTCAATCAGCATTCCTGAAAAGGGGCCAACGTCCCAGAGATACTCAATTTCATTTTTAATCCCAAAGCGGCATGAAGTTTGAAGAGGTCCAAAGGAACAAAGAATTTCCAAAGCCAAGAAATCTGCTTTCCCCTTTTAGGTGTGAGATAACAAATAATTTAAGAGATTACGATGTTCTGTTAAGAAAATGCTGATGTCACAATCACTACTGGTAACAGGGAGCAATGGAGTTCTAAAAAACAGACTGACAATTCTGAAAAAACATCCCAAAAAACCTGCTATTCAAGAGGATTAAGGAAATATCATTCACAACAGTCTCACACAGGCTTCCCCCCAGCGGAATATGAGTCAAAGATCATAAACTCATAAACAGTTTGGCATACAGTGAACTATCGTTGCTTCCCCCCCTAGAGGCAAGAATTAAAAACCAGGGCGAAAAGAATGGCACTCATTTATCCAGTGCCCGGTCAGGAGGGCATGAAGACCGCCAAGAAACTGACAGAAGAGGCACAGTTCCCTGCCCCACCGCTGCAGAGAGGCAAAAGAGCCTGCACTCACCATTACTCACAAACACTTGGAAGATGGGGCTGCTGGGAAATGTAGTCTTCACCAAACCTGGGTCGGCACTGCAGCTACAAAACTCTCGGAGCCTGTGGCAGGTCGCATGACACCCAGGAACCCACGCTGACAGCAGCTCCAGGTTCTCAACACACACGCTAACACTGGAGAGCTCTCTCCTCACCAGCCTTGGGGGTGAGAGGAACATCCCGTCTGTATGACTACAGACCACAGACCACAGACTCATGCTGCAACACTCAGCATTTCCAGTTATGTTAAAAAGCAGCTTGTGGGATGTACCCAAAACACAACTCTTCTAAGACCCTGCAGGGGGAAATCAGTTGGTGTACTGCAAAACCGGCACAAAGTTTTATTTGCTAGATTCCACAAACATCAAATATTTGCTGTTCTCAATACCTTGGACAGCTGTTTTTACTTCAGCCCATGTTCCAGTTTTGGCAGAGTTCTGGTATTATTCTGTAGTTCTCCAGCTCCGCGAAACACAAGGAGTTTTTCCTCTTTCATCCACCCCAAAAACAGCGGCCAGAACTCCTGGGTACCAGGGCCGCGTAAAACCGGTTACGTATCCTGTCAACACAGCCTTAAAGGCAGGCCTTGGCTTGGGAGTGAATGGTGCAGTAGATCAGTCACCTGGCCAGTTAAGCCTGGCACAAACTGCCCCGCGGGCAGCTGTACAGGAGAGGGGCCAGGCAGGGGCCTTGCGGGCAGGCAGGAGCGTTAATGATCCACCACATTACAGGCCATTATCACCTTACACTGGCGCGGCCACAGTGCAATTATGTCACCGCCGTGTCGGTGCGGCTTCGGCCCACTGCACGCGCGTGGAGAGGAGGGAGCGAGACTGGAACAGGTCACATGACCAGCCCTCGTCCAGCCCTTACCCCCGAGAGGGGGGGGGGTTTCCTAACAGACAGAGCTAGCGGCGGTTAGTCAGGTGAGGGGTGGACTGAATCAAATAAGGAAGGCATGCGCACACAAATCAGTAAGGTATGCACCAAAAGTGAGGTAAGCACCAATGTGTCAGTTTAAGTAAGAGAACCCTTCTCCCTGACACTTTTAGCCAGGCTAGACCTAACCCTTTCAGGTGTGAGGTTTCAGGTTTTGAGCGGAGATTCTCCACACAGAACTCAGTGTAGTCCAGCACTATCTACGACTGTGAAACCCAGCCATTATATTTATTTTCTGTTCTCCAAGCAATATGAGCCGCTTCTACAGGAAAGGTTGAACACGGGAGTTTATTCACAGAGGCCTACCACACATCTCACGCGCGCAGGGTCTCACGCGCGCAGGGTCTCACGCGCGCAGGGTCTCACGCGCGCAGGGTCTCACGCGCGCAGGGTCTCACGCGCGCAGGGTCTCACGCGCGCAGGGTCTCACGCGCGCAGGGTCTCACGCGCGCAGGGTCTCACGCGCGGGTAACACTCAGTGACGACAGCAGCACACTCTGCCCTGATGGCGTCACTGCGCCCAGGCCCTCAGCACCAGGCCCTCAGCACCAGGCCCTCAGCACCAGGCCCTCAGTACCAGGCCCTCAGCACCAGGCCCTCAGCACCAGGCCCTCAGCACCAGGCCCTCAGCACCAGGCCCTCAGCACCAGGCCCTCAGCACCAGGCCCTCAGCACCAGGCCCTCAGCACTTCACTTCACAACAATGACAGAAACACACCGGAGAGCACTCGGCACTCGGCTGGGTGAGAAGTAAAGACAGAACAAGCTGATCTGCACGCCAAACACGCCAAACCCTCATCACATTTTCAGGACAAAAGCAAAGAAGGAGTGAGTGGAACTTTGACACAATGACCTACTTTACTCAACCATGGGGGAGGGGAATCAGCAGAACTTGTAAAAAATGACGACGTACAGTTGATTAGACCAAGCAGGAGACAATCCTCCCCTGGAGCAATGTGGGGTTACGGGCCTTGCTCAAGGGCCCAATAGCTGTGTGGATCTTATTGTGGCCACACCGGGATTAGAACCACAGACCTTGCGTGTCCCAGTTATTTACCTTAACCACTACGCTACAGGCCGCCCCACAGGAAGCCAGCCCCACCGCCTCATTCTCCCAGACTCCAACATGCGGTGTTTGCATTGCTGCGGGCAGGATATGAAGCAATGGAGACCACAGTCCCAGACAGATGAAGAGGGCGTTTGTTTTTTAGCTTTAATAATTCTTATATCCGCAAGACATCACATCCATCAATACAAATACATTGTCACTTCGCAAAAACTATGGAGCCACAGTGTCACGGCAACACAAGAGGGAGTTTAAGGATGTTTTGCTGTAAGTAGCACAATGGATTGGGGGGGGGGGGGGGGGTTAAAAGTAGCAGAACTATGGCCTTGAGTAGTTCAGTTCTCTTGAGTCTGAGTTTGTTGAAAGAAATTGTTTTTTCAGTCTATGTCAAAATTTCTGTACAAAACCCTTTGTGCATCAAGTAAGAAAAACAAATAAAGTTAACATTTTCACAAATAATAACAATAGTTACCTATTGTTAATTCCATATTATTATTATTATTATTATTATTATTATTATAAGGAGAGTGACTCAGGTGCCTGACTGCTAGAGGGAGCTGGTCCCTGGTCACCTAGCAACAGAAAAGGTAGATGAAATGAGAGCCAGCACCTTCCCCTGTGCTCAGTGAACACACACCGCGCGCGCACACACACGCACACGCACACGCGCGCACACACACACACACACACACACACACACCACGCAAACAAATTGGCTCAAATTGAATTGATGTGAAACTTGGATGTGATCGCTGTTTTGCATAAAATAATAAACTTGTTTCCGATTTTTCGACACAAAGCGAATGCTGCTATTTATTTCCACTCTACAGCACGTCAAAAACGAATATACTAGACGAGCATCTGAAACAGCCCAGCGAGGATAAGGCTAATCCAGAACCGAGATCACATTGTGACGGCCCCCTTTGTACACCTCCAACCACCTGCCGTCCTCCTACCTGTAAACGCAGTCGCTTTGGAAACGCACTGTGTAATCCATGCCGCCAGCCGAGCTTTGTTATTGTGTAAAAATAACAGTCCGCTACGAGAGACGGAGGCGCCCATCTCCGCGCCTGTACTCGCCGTGGACGCGCGAACAGTGCTAACCGCGAGCTGCGCGTCTGCGGCCAGCCAGGTGAGCGCGGTTAGCCCCCGTCACGTGCCTGCGCTTCCAGCTGACGTAAACAACGAGCGCGAATCAGCGACCAGATCTGCCAAAACAGAAAACAGACACTTCCAAAACGGTCTTGTCTTCGACTGAAAATATTAAGACGCATTTTGTTTTCTGACCTGTCCTGGAATTAACCATCTGAAATTCCTACGTTTAGTTTATCAGAAGTGTTAAACAGTCGTGTGTCAAGAGGTTTTAAGAGACCGTTGATTGATTGTTACAGGCTGCACTCGGCCTAGCACCAGTGTGTAAAGTCTTTCTCGCACTTAACTTATTTACTCACTGCTAGGGCCAGCTGGCGCGACAGCATACTTCCGAATTTGTCATTTTAGTGCTCTGGGCTCAAATGTGTGTGTGGGCTAAACTAGTTAACACGTTTAGCGGGTGAACAGATAAAATACACAATAATAGTAGGCACTCATCCAATAACCGTCATATTCGTTTCAGATTTTTTTTCACTGGCAGGTTTTAAAGAGGTTGGATATATCTCAGGATCGCCTGATTGAATGGCCCTGGCCATGGAGCAATTACACGTCTGTGTCACTGGCTTCTGTAGTCCAACACTGGCTTCATCACAAGCCTTAACCTGCTCAGCCATAGTCTGTGTGCTTCTGACCACGCCTAAAAGTAATATCCCATAATCCACCCATCCGCAGTCCTGACAGAGTCCCTGTGTCTTACAGCTGAGCAGGGCAAGGGACTGGAATAATCACACACCAGAGCAAACTGTCTCTCTACCTGGCAGAGCACAACCTGAAATCCAGACCAGCAAATCTACAATCCCTCATCACCCCATCACCTATGGCCCCACAGATGTAAAGACCGTCTGTAAACGATCCACCATTTTTTAACAAACCCAACAATGAATTTTATTGCAGTGAAATGGAATGAAAGGAAGGATTTGATGTTTGGGCTCACGTGTCACTGACGGGTCACTGTGGACACAAAATAACACCATGAGGTGTGCCACACGGCTCCGGTTGGTGCTCTCCTGGTATATATGCATGTCTATTAATTCCCCACACTTAAGGCACACTAACCCAACACATAGAGCTGGCTGGCCACTGGTACCCAGGTCCCTCACCTGACACAAGCAGCTTGTTCTTGCTGCACTGGGAAAAGAAGGTTTGAAACAGAACACAAAATAAGTCCATGGTTTTATCACCAAATCGTCTTGAATGGAAGCTATGTCCCCACGGCCCTAATGTACCATAACAATGTTAGCTAGGTAGCACTCTTTGTAGCTAGCTTCGCAATCCTTGTCTAAACTCAGTGACATTTTGAAAATGTTCTTTTCCACCCCTTTGCTGGCCCAGAACAATCCTAATTTGTGTAAAGACTGTATGGACTGGAGTGTAGATATAGTAATAATAATAATAATAATAGATTTTATTTGTGGGCGCCTTTCAGAGCACTCAAGGACACCTTACAAGACACAGTAAAAACATCATACAAAAACTAATCAATCAATAGCACCAACATGTTATATACAACAAGACACATAAAATTATCAACATAAAACATAAAACTCATCAATCAGGGTCAGGTTAAATATGCCAGTGTGAAAAGGTGTGTCTTGAGTCTAGATTTAAAAGTGAGGAGAGTGTCAATGTTGCGAATGTCTTGTGGCAAAGAGTTCCAGAGGCGGGGGGCAGAACGACTAAAGGCTCTAGATCCCATGGTGGTCAGGCGGGGGGCAGATGGTGTGGCAAGTAAGGAGGCAGAGGAGGATCTGAGAGTACGTGAGGGAATGTGGCTATGGAGGAGTTCAGAGAGATATGAAGGTGCCATGTTATGAAGGGCTTTGAATGTGAGCAGCAAGATCTTAAAATCAATACGGGATTTAACTGGGAGCCAATGAAGTTGCTGGAGAACTGGAGTGATGTGATCAATGGAAGGAGTTCTGGTGATGATACGGGCAGCTGAGTTCTGGACCAGTTGAACTTTATGGAGACACTTGCGTGAAAGACCAAAGAGGATGGAGTTGCAATAATCAATACGGGATGTAACCAGGGCGTGGACAAGAATGGCAGTGCTGGTAGGTGTAAGTGATGGGCGAAGACGATTAATATTGCGTAATAGTGGTTCTTATTAGCATCTTAAAGTAAGATAGGTGATGAACAATTACAGCAAGTTTCACTACAATTCCTAACACCATTCTATCAAGCAAAACATGACCAAGCTAAAATAATTAGGCAACAGCTGGAAAGGCATGTAAATACAAAATTAATACTTGTGCACAAATCAATATTAAAGAGCTACACACCTGTTCTATATAAAAACTATTGCTGCTGCATTATAATCACGAGCCAACAGTTGCTTTATCTATAGTTAGCAATGACCAAACATCAATTCCCCCCCCCCCCCCCCCCCAGTGCATACATGTTTAATACTCATATGAAATATCCGCAGTTAGTCAGGCACTGAATAGCAGGCCATCTCCTGCCACAGATGTAACGCGCAAATTAGTGTCAGTATGTTGCAGCCATAATCCATTTATTGCGCACCCAAATGTGATACAGGATTAACGCTAATCTTGCTCCTGCAGATTACCTATGACATTGCCCTCGCTCTATCAGAGAAAAGTATATCCTTCAAGACAGAAACGCCAAGCGGTTCTTCCAGTTTTGTGTAGTACTGTAATAAAAAAACAATGCAGCTTTCCATAGTAATCGAATATAATAATATTTAGAAGATTATTTTGTTTTCACAAAATATGTCTGGACTGCTGGTCAGGATACATTAAAACAAACATGACATGCTTCCCTCGCAGAACCGCGCGCTGACCACACTTCACACTTCACACGTCATCGAGGTTAAAAGAAATACTGCAATATGCAACCCCAGTGAAATAACTATTCCCGTCTTACATAAGGATGAAAAATTAAATATGCACTAGCCTAGCTTCATGATATCGTTCTGTAAAGGAAAACCAGACTCCTGTCGAAACTAAAGCAAGTTTAGCCGCTTAGCAAGGTAATTATATAATACATGGCGGTTGTATCCGAGGGCAATAGCTACAACCAAGAGTACGCACAGTGGCGGGTGACAGCGGTGCACGACTGACCGTACAGACGGTCAGTAAATTATAGCATGCTAGTCATCCTCGTCCTGTTAAATCAGTGGTTCCCAAACTCGGTCCTGGAGTACCCCTGTGTATGCTGTTTTTTGTTCCAACGACAATTGCTATCGAAGTTGTTTATCGTTCTTTGAATTTTTTAATGGATTATTTACAGCACGTTATGCCAGAAATAGGTTTACAATGGCAAGAATACAATTCCCATGTTCATATTGTGCATATTGCACCAAACAATTACATAAGAAGAGGTAACAAATAAAAATAAAAAACTGGGATTAACTAATAGGCTCATAACTATGCCGTTGAAAAGTGATTTGCCTTTGAATTCTTCTTTATCTTCAAAATGGTTCGTTTTGGTGGCCAGATGTCAACAGTTTCACAAATTACGAGCCTATGAGCCTTAGGATCAATTCAGTGTTTTTAATTTGATCAGTTAAAAATAATTTACCACTTTTTATGCAATTCGCATTTGCAATATAGCATAAACACAATATGAACGAGGGGATTTTATTCTCTATAATAAGTATAGTTATCTAAAATATGGTTTTTGAGGTTAAGTAATCCCTCTAAACATGAAGCACCTAATTTAGGAAAATCAACAGCCTGTTGAAATTATTCGATTACAACTGAAGTTGGAACGAAAACCAGCATGCACAGTGCACATACAACAGTGCAAGCGTATTTATTAGCTAACATTATCTACCCGGCTCCAAACAATAGCTAGTCAACCTTCAGAGTCAATTGCTTTTTAGTTCTACTATCCGAGTTATCGAATTGTTGGCTTGCAACCATAACTTAACGAAAAAAACTAAGTTAACTCAGCTAACAAAGAGAAACGGTCAGGGAAATAACATAACGTTAGTGTGATAGCGGGAAAGCATTAACTTACACTATGGAAATGAAAATATCCAAAGTGACGGAATGCTGATTAGGTACAGTATCTCGCTCGCCAAGTTATGTGGCAGAGGTCAGAGTAATTGTCCTTTCAACAGAGTCCCTTGCCTTAGCAAACAAACTCCTTAGTCAGCTTGCCAACGTTCACTAGCTAGCCTAGCTAATTCGATTAATAAATTAGCTAGCCTCGTCGTACTTGTCTAGCCTATCTCTAGGCCGGTCAGTTGTATGCAAGCGTTACAAATCTGCGTCGATTCACTTTCGAATTAGGCTAGCTAGCTAACCTTATAGCTAACTAAGTAGTAAACTCGCTACGCTAGCTAGGTTGATAAGGCGAAACTTCGACTGATAAAAAGTTCAGATGTTTAGCGAGACCAGCTATAAGATACACACCATGCTGAGTTACTTACGGTTAGCTTATTTACTTACCGAATATGGTTTATGGTTTGCTAGCTATGGGTAGGTTCGTAGCGAGTTTGACAAAACAAAGCAGCAAATTCAAGGTGTGACAATTATCCAGCTGCTTGCTAGCCTACGCGAACTATTTCTAGGAACGAGTGACTTGGCTCAATTCTGTAGGCTTGGGTGCAAACCGCTGGCTAAGTTAAATGGCTAAGTAACATTAGCTAGCTAGCAATAAGTTGGTGAGAGGTCGTTGCGCCAACAACCATTCACCACTGGCTAGTAATAATAATGTTAAAAAACCCTGTGGTTTACCTCGTCTTCCACATTTGCTAGTTAGCTAACCGCAGTCTAACGTCACCTACCTGTCTTACGGCGACGACCAAATAGTTGGGCTATTTCCAATTTAAGTGGCCGATGTTAAAATCCAAAATTCGTATATATCCACCAGTTCGTTGATTATGTTTGGAAAAGGAAAATGCCCCCACATTACCAACCGTGAAAAAACACATACACAGCTACACGGCACATAATCCGAACATGCTCTAACATTAGCCGCTAGAGGCAGGGTGGCGCTTGTAGGTTGACAGCAGGCTAGTACGGTGAAGTTTGGAGAGGGACGTCGCTATTCATGTTAATTAGGTAACAGCCAGCTATTCAAGTCAATGCAAATGGCAGCATTTCTCATGCCGCAGACGCTCCCGGAATATAAAGCACCAGCTTTGTGAAGTTATCCTGCCTGAGCAAACATGTTGAACGTTTTCAAACCAATAGTCAGATACGACATCTTGAACCGGGGAAAAAGCGACGCAGACTAAAAGGAGGGCACTGAGAAATAATCAGGCAGTCAGGATCAAGGAATTGTTTGCTTATTAATTCGCTGATTAATTTACAGAGTTTAAATTAATAAATGTAAGTTTGATACATGCTTTTACAACAATGTCTATTTTATTTATACTGCATGCTTATTTCGCAACAGCACATTGTCATTTTAAGTATGCTGTTTATTGTCCAGCCATGGTAGCTATGTGTAGTCACATATTTTTAAATATAGCGCATTATTATCCCAGTGTCACATTGGGCCACCCCTTGAGATTATGAAATGCCACCCTTACACAGTTCAGCTTGTTAGGGTAGCTTACAAGCACACAATTACCTTTTTACATTTCAACTGTAAAGCACATGACATTTGAAATTCAGGATTGATTTAGATTATAGTTCCCAAAGTATCATATGAAGAACCACTGTTTTAGAATCTATTTTGTATGCATATTGTATCATATTTAATAAACCTAGTTAGTCATATATAACTGAATTGATTTGGTTTAATTTTTAGACTTATACTGCTGTAGCCTATCCACTTAGAGTTATGATGCATTGTATGTTCAGATGCTCTACTGCAGACAACTGTTGTAAACTGTGGTTATTTGCGTTATTGTCACCTTCCTGACAGCTTTGACCAGTCTGGCCATTCTCCTCTCATTAACAAGGCTTTCTGTCTGCAGAACAGCTGCTCACTGTATTTATTTATTTATTTATTTATTTATTTTGCACCATTCTTTGCAAACTCTAGAGACTAGTGTACGTGAAAATCCCAGGAGATCAGCAATCTACATGATTGTATGCATTGCATTGCTGCCACACAATTGGCCGATTAGATAATCGCATGAATAAGTAGGTGTAATAAAGTTAAAATGTTCCTAATAAAGTGCTCGATGAGTGTAGGTGGGTGATTTGTTCCAATATTTTTTAATGTTTTACCATAAATATAAGAATGGTAACTTTGGTGCATACTGCCATCTACTGCGCTCAAGAATAGAGCAAATAAAGGCTCGATGCTAGGCTACTTCCTCTCGTCTAAAGCATACAGAAATCGCAAACGATTAACTTTGAATTGAATTTGAATGACAACTAGTTGTTATCTGCCATACGAGGGAATGAATTACTGAGTATGCTGGAATTAGAACAATAAACCCCCCAAAAGTTTGGTAAGCCCAAATAATTTAAAATATGCCTACATTTCTTTAGAGGTCATCAATACCACTCTCATGTTGACAAATATCATGAGTTTTAACAGTGCATTAAGGTGAAAAATCCAAATGTAATTATACACCCACATGCTAATGATAAACAAAAGTTTTCATCACGACACCCAGTACAACAGATAGTCATAAGCACCCTAATCAAGTTTTGCAGTGTGAATGAAACCACAGAAGAAGAAACTTCCGTCGCTTTCTATGACGTAGATTGACTTTGCCGTGAAATGTTGAAAATATCTGGTGGTGGAGCATCAGCGTTCATGAGCGGTAACTTATATTTTGTTAAAGTACGATGTGAATATTTGAGTTAACCACATTGCTGGTACAGTAGTAGTAATACCGCTTCTTAAGATGATACACTTCTCAGTCAGCAGCTCATTAACAAGCTAGCTAGCTACCATATTGACAATGGCTAAATGTCAGAAAGCTAACGTGCTTTCGAATATTGACCACACTCCGAAAACACTGCGTGAGGTGTTACATCTCTACGTTCGTGAATGTAAGCGCAAAGTTACTGATTGTAAGCTTACGAGAAGCTTTAGCTAACGTAACATTAACTCGTTTTGCTACAGAGATTCCAATATCGCAAGGTATAGAAGTTCTAAATGGATTAAAACCAATTCAGTTTAATAAAGTTGCATCGTTAAAAAGTATCAGGTGACACGTTTAACTATCGCGACTTGCATCAATTTTCTATGTGGCTGAACTGCCCATTTAGGTCATTTAGCTTTTCAAATCTTCGCTTATTATTTTAGCTAACCTATTCTGTGTCGACGCAGGTTGACATGGCGCTAGTAAGACGCGTTGGGGTTGCCCTGACTCCGATATTAAGATTACCGCAACACTGTACTTTCAGGTAAGTTTACATATTTTATCGAGGATGCATTTTTATCTGTTCGAATGGAAGCATTCTAGTTTTTGAATCGTGATAACTGTGATAACCATACATAATACATGTCGTACAAACCTCACGATCGCGGTGAGGTAGACATTATGTAGTACTGTGTCTAGTCCCTATGTATTAAGTAGTATAGCAATAATTTATATTCTAGAAATAAATGCCAATTTAATAAGCGCTGTTGTGTCCATTCTCCGCAGTGTATCCGCATCTGCTGCGGCCATTCAGAAGATGACGCGTGTGCGTGTCGTGGACAACAGCACTCTGGGAACCACCTACCATCACCGGGCTCCGAAGGTCATTCACGTGTACAACAAAACCGGGCAGGGCAAGGTGGGGGACAGGGTGCTTCTGGCCATCAAAGGGCAGAAGAAAAAAGCCCTCATTGTGGGACACAAGATGCCAGGGGATCGAATGGCACCGCGCTTTGACTCCAACAATGTTGTCCTGATTGAGGACAATGGAAACCCGACTGGCACCAGGATCAAGGTTCCCATACCTACACACTTGCGCAAAAAGGAGGGAGAGTATTCCAAAGTGTTGGCCATTGCACACAGGTTTGTGTAAAACAATTGCTACAAATATGGAATATACATTTTTTTTTCTTTCTGATCTTTTTTCCAATAAAAAGATAATTTAACTTGATTTTTGTACTGTCATCATTCTTTTACAGTTTATATATTTCTACATCACTGTGTAAAGGTGACTCAACTCCAAGTGCCTTAGCAGTTGCAAAAGGTGGCCAGTCACACGGTTGTTTTTTAAGAAAGCAAGCGTTAAGTGATGCTGGCACAATAAACTAGATGGCCCAAGTAGGACCATCATACCCCTGTGATGACCATAAACCGGTCAGCTTTGCATGGGGTGTAGACGTGGTTATGAAATGCAACCAAGAACTTGATTTCAAGTGCATACCTTTTATGTTGAAAGTTAATGTTCACTTCATTGTCTTTTTCAGTATGCATGTTTAATGCATTGGCATTTACATTTTTGTCATTTGGCTTTTAATCCAAAGCGATTTACAAGTGCATAGGTTCTACCACAAGTCAAACATCACATCCAGAACTAGGAAAATACACATGGAATGCTGTTCTAAACATAGTCGTCATCATAAGTGCAAATTTTTTTTGTTTTTTTGGGGGGGGTTAGACAAGGATAGGGATATCAGAAAGGGGGGGCAGGGGAAATCAGGAGGGAGGACTAAGGTAGAGTTTGAAAAGGTGTGTTTTGAGTCTGTCGAAATAGGGGGAGGGATTCTGCTGTCCTGACTGGTAGGCAAGTCATTCCACCACTGAGGAACCAGAATGGAAAACAGGCGTGAACGTGCAGTTCGACCGCCAGGTGCACGTAGAGAGGGAACCATAAGGCGACCAGAGCTGGCAGACCGGAGTGGTCTAGCTGGGGAGTAGGGAGTGATCAAGGATTGTATGTAAGGTGGGGCAGTCCCCTTAGCAGCCTGAAATGCCAACACTAGGGCCTTGAAACGGATGCGTGCGGGAATAGGAAGCCAGTGGAGGCCAATGAGAAGCGGGGTGACATGAGCCGACCTGGGCTGACTGGTGATCAGGCGGGCTGCAGCATTCTGGACCAGCTGGAGGGGCTTGATGGCACACGCTGGGAGACCGGCTAGGAGGGAGTTGCAGTAATCCAGGCGGGAAATGACGAGCGCCTGGACTAGGAGCTGGGTGGCTTTCTCCGTCAGGAGATGATGGATACGGCGTATATTATACAGAAAGAACCTGCAGGTTCTGGCAGTGGAGAATACTTGTGGAGCCAGGGTGAGGCAGTTATCAAGAGTCACCCCAAGATTCTTTGCCGTACGGGAGGAGGAAACTACAAAGTCCTCAACAGTCAGTGAGCGGTCGATTGACGGAGAGGACTTAGCAGGGATGTAGAAAAGCTCAGTTTTGGCACGATTGAGCTTCAGGAGGTGGGAAGTCATCCACGCAGAGATATCAGCCAAGCAGGCAGAGATCTGTGTGGTGACTTGGGTGTCGGGGGGGGAAGGAAATAAAGAGTTGGGTGTCATCAGCGTAAGAATGATAAGAAAAGCCATGGGAAGAGATAACAGAACCAAGAGACATGGTGTATAGCGAGAAGAGGAGAGGCCCAAGAACTGAGCCCTGCGGCCCTGCCCAAGACTGAGCCCCTCCAAGTCACCTGGTAGGAGCGACCAGAGAGGTAGGAGGAAAACCAAGCGAGTGCAGATCCTGTGACACCCATCCCAGACAGCGATGAGAGCAGAATCTCATGGTTGACTGTATCGAAGGCGGCCAACAGGTCGAGGAAGATGAGGACAGAGGAGAGGGATTTGGCTTTAGCAGAGTGGAGTGCCTCAGTGACCGCGAGAAGGGCGGTCTCAGTGGAGTGGCCACTCTTGAAGCCAAACTGGTTGGGGTCATGGAGATTGTTCTGGAGAAGATACACTACCAGTCAAAAGTTTTAGAACACCCCAATTTTTCCAGTTTTTTATAGAAAATTATGCAGTTTAATGTCTCATTGTACTCTGAAATGAAAGCATAGAACAAATAAACAATTGAGGTTAAAAAATAAATCATGGAATCAATTTATAAACCAAAATGTATTCTAAACTTTTGACTCATCAAAGTAGCCACCTTTGGCAGATATAACAGCTGAACACACTTGTGGCATTCTTTCTACAATGGAAATCAAATATTCTGCAGAAAGTTCTTCCCAACTCTGTTGCAGAAGTTCCCATAAATGTGTGGCACTTGTAGGTTGCTTTGCTTTCACTCTTCTGTCCAGTTCATCCCAAACCAGCTCGATAGGGTTTAAGTCTGGAGACTGTGCTGGCCACTCCATGTTTTCAAGCTTACCATCTTGTTATTTTTTCCTGAGGTAGTTCTGGCATAGCTTGGACGTATGTTTTGGGTCATTATCTTGCTGTAGGATGAACCCCTGACCAACTAGGCGCATACCAGAGGGTACTGCATGGCGCTGCAGAATGCTGTGGTAGCCGTTTTGGTTCAGGGTGCCTCTCACTCTGTACACTCTGGACCCTGGATCCAGAAAAACAGCCCCAGACCATCACGCTTCCTCCTCCATGTTTGACAGTTGATGTCACACACTGAGGAACCATCCTTTTGCCTACTCGATGGCGGACAAAAATCCTGCGTGATGAACCGAAGATTTCAAACTTCATCAGTCCATAACACCTTCTTCCAGTCTTCAGTAGTCGATTGGCGGTGTTTCATGGCCCAGGCAAGCCTCTTCTTCTTATTCTGATGTCTTAGCAATGGCTTTCTTGCTGCAACTCGACCGTTCAAACCTGCAAGTCGAAGTCTTCTCTTCACAGTTGAAACTGAGACTTGCTTACTACGACCACTATTAAGCTGTGCTTGAAGCTGTTGTCCTGTGAGCCGCCTATCACGCAAGCTGTTGACTCTCAGAAACCTGTCTTCTGATTCTGTTTTGGCTTTGGGTCTGCCAGACCTCTTCCTGTCAGAGTTTCTCCCAGTTTCTGAGTGCCTTTTGATGGTGAAGGAAACTGTACTCACTGACACTTTGACTTTCTTCGCAATTTCTCTGTAGGAAAGCCCTACATTTTTAAGTGTCATGATGGTCTGTCTCTTCCATTGTTAATTGCCTTTTTCTCACCATTTTTATAGTAACACACTACTTTCTGCAGTACAATACTGTTCAAATGATGCTCACAAGGGTATGGTACCATAGTGTGTTCCAACACTACTTTTATACAGACAGAGGGGGTTGTAAGTAATCAAGAAAAGTCAGAACACCTGTAGGAATTGGTAGCACCAACCTTCAAGGCTTGATCAACCTCCATTGCTGCAGAACAGCTTTAACCCATTTCTTGTTCCCTGAAAAAGGCCTTTTTGTATAATTCTGAAATGTATATTATTTTTCAGTTTTGGGTAACCAAAACTTACCTTTTTTTTTTTAACCTCTAGCAGTTCAGTACTTACCTTTGTACCATTTAAAGCTATTCATTGGACTTGAACGGCTTGAATTTCAATAAAAAACTGGAAAAATTGGGGTGTTCTAAAACTTTTGACCGGTAGTGTAAGTGGACAGTTGGGAGCAGACCGCCCGTTCCAGATTTCCAGGAAATGGTCCCTTATGATGCCTTTATCTATTAAATAAGATGTATATATTTCATATGGGGCGGCACGGATGGTGCAGTGGGTAGCACTGCCACCTCACAGCAAGAAGGTCCTGGGTTCGAATCCCCGTCGGCCGGGGCCTCTCTGTGCGGAGTTTGCATGTTCTCCCCGTGTTTGCGTGGGTTTCCTCCGGGTACTCTGGTTTCCTCCCACAGTCCAAAGACATGCACGTTAGGCTGATTGGAGAGTCTAAATTACCCATAGGTATGAGTGTGTGAGTGAATGGTGTGTGTGCCCTGCGATGGACTGGCGACCTGTCCAGGGTGTATTCCTGCCTTTTGCCCAATGTATGCTGGGATAGGCTCCAGCCCCCCTGCGACCCTGTTCAGGATAAGCGGGTTAAGATAATGGATGGATGGATGGATATTTCATATGTATGTCTTGCCAAAAATGGTTTTCTGACATGCTTAAAACTATAAATGCCTTGGTAGACAAAATGTAAGAATGTGGTAATGCATATACAGCATCTTGCTCATGTTATTGTCAAATGAATACTGTACCTGCTTTCTGCACCACGATACAGTTGTTTTGTGAAGTAGTTCTGCAAAACAACCTGACTGAGGTGAGTTTGTTATGACATTTGTTGGTATTAGAATACTAATGCATGTGCATCACCATAGAAACCACATTATGTAGTTCTGACAGTTATGTACTCCAGGTTGAGTACCTCAATGACATGGCACAGGCAGTAAGAGCAGTCGTCTGGCAGTCGGAGGGTTGCCGGTTCGATCCCCCACCCGGGCTGTGTCGAAGAGTCCCTGAGCAAGACACCTAACCCCCGTTTGCTCCTGACGAGCTGGTTGGTGCCTTGCATGGCAGCCAATCGGCGTTGGTGTGTGAGTGTGTGTATGAATGGGTGAATGAGAAGCATCAATTGTACAGCGCTTTGGATAAAGGCGCTATATAAATGCCAACCATTTACCATTAGTACCTTGATTAAAGCACCTGACAGGGCGTGGCTGACCTCGCCAGGGGCACTTGAGCCAACCACGAGGACCAGAAGGCAGGTTTTGCACCTTTTGAGAGTACAATACACCAGACAAGCATAGTAAAGCATAGACATTATTTGAATACAGAACAATTACGTATTTGACCCAGGTCTGATTGACAGTGAACACTGGGGCCTGTTCTGGAACTGAACCCCCACATCCTTTTTGTGTGGTTCTTGTACTCACCTGAGGGGGAGTTCTGAGTGCTGGTTCCAGTACCTGGGGCCTGCCATGCACGCAGCATTGATTTAAGAAAAACATCCATTCAGAGTAGAAAACAGTTAATTGACAATAATCCAATAATCCACACTGAATTAACCATATGTACATGGTGGTATGCAGAAGAGAATCTCTGAACACACAACCTGTCAAACCACTAAGTGCATAGGCTACAGCTGCAGAAGCAGAAGCAGTTTGTAAGGGGGCGACATGGCTCAGGCAGTAAGAGCAGTTGTCTGGCAGTCGGAGGGTTGCCGGTTCGATCCCCCGCCTGGGCTGTGTCGAAGTGTCCTGAGCAAGACACCTAACCCCCAAATGCTCCTGACGAGCTGGTTTGGCTGGTGAGCCTTGCATGGCAGCCAATCGGCGTCGGTGTGTGAGTGTGTGTATGAATGGGTGAATGGAGAAGCATCAATTGTACAGCGCTTTGGATAAAGGCACTATATAAATGCCTGCCATTTACCATTTAGAAGACTTAAGCCTAAAAAATAAGTCTAATGAGTACACTGAGTGTAGTCTATAATGGATAGCATTGTAGACTAAACAAGGCAGAGCTTCTACCCTTCTGAATTGGTCATTTACCACAAGCAAATGTGCATAAATGTGTTTCTTCACATATTCACATACACCTCTATGTAATTTCATGCTTAAGTTAAAGTCGCACATGAATACTGTACTTTTCCTGTTTTTGAGCTTTTCCTACCATCCATTTGTTTTCCATAATGACTGAAATTCAGGCCAAATCACAAAGAAATAGTTCAACGGTGCAAATATAGTTTTTATATAATTTATTAGGTGCATACACATTCTGATGCAGTACATCTGCTTTTCTTTCTACAGTTAAGAGTTACATCCATTATTCATCACAAGGCCAGTACTCCAAAATGACAACAATGGTTATTAAAAAATTAAGACATGCAGACAAAACAGTGAAGGTGAAATTCTGAGAACAGCCATTCAAAGTAATTGTTTGTGAAAAGAATCCCAGGTTTAAATCAGCAGCATGTCAAACCCAGCTACGATGAGTGAGTTATTCAAACATAGGGTGAATGGACGCTCCCTTGAAATGGTTATCCAACAAGACTGGGGTACATTTTATTTCTATCACCTGTACCTGATATAAATCTATGTATGACTATTTTTATTATTCAAGACTGAGTGGGACATAGTTGAAATAAAGCCTGCAAAGTAATCTGTAGTTGTACATATAGGTATAATAGGACTATTTTTAATAATGACAATACTGCCCCCTTTTGGTGGTTTTCCAAACCTTTTTTCTAAGGAGACTTTGTTCAGTTAGTTCAATGTTTTCAAGCTTCATTACATTACTCAGTTATTATAGTGGTACTATCCCTTTTACTGAATGAAATGCACCTGAAACAACTGAACCCAAACTGAGTTATGCAAAAATTCAAAACAGCCAGTGAACATTTTTGTGGTGAAAAGTCTGAAACAAACTTTCACAGTTCAGGTGCCCAGCTACATGTATTTGAAAGGTTTTCTAGCCAACTAGGATATAGCCAGGTGAGATACAGGTAAAATATCAGCTATTCCAGTTAACCTAGTGAACCTAGTTAAAACATCTCATTCTAGATTCCCACCCCTCTCAATGTCTAGATTCCGGCTTTTGCTCACTGGGTTCCTCCAAGAGAAAGTTAGGGTTGAATTGTTAGAAGTACCATTTTTTTATGCAAGCTACTTTCTCGCCACAAGGTTATTAAAATGAATATAAATATAAAAAAATATTAATACAGTAACTACAATTTTTACTCTCAAGTAAAAGTACAATTGTACAATAGGAGTACAATTTGTGTTGCAATTAGTGTTACAGTAATTATGTATTTTGAGATGAAAACAATATGTGGTGGTGTGGATTGTCACATCTTAATATAAAACAAGAGCCAGTATAGACAGTATACAATACTGTTGACTTCCCTGGACTGTGCTAATCAGAAACACACTCAGAACAATGGCATATTGACATTGACTCATGGCTCAGGCATTTAAAGAGCTCCACTGCTTATGTGAAAGCCACACCAGCAATTGGATGGTTTCAGACAATTTCGTTCATACCTCAGATTTGTCATTTTTCATCAATGTTGGGGGGTGGGGGGTATATGTGGTTACGTGGTTACAGGTGGGACACAAAGCTTCCATCACTGTTTGTGTGCAGTTTTTGGTTATAACATTACATTGGCCTAAGATAGCCTCAAGCCTGCATCGTGTGGAAAAAGGCAAAGGGCGTTGGTGATCGGGGTCTGGGGGGTGGGGTGGGGGGTACTCAGTGTACTTCCGCTGCTTGGGCTCGTGGTACTGGGCTGAGTTTGGCAGAAGGGATTAGAGTTCCAGAAGGAGGCCCGTGGGGGGATTGGGGGTAACAGAAGGAGGCGCGTGGGGGATTGGGGGTAACAGAAGGAGGCGCGTGGGGGATTGGGGGTAACAGAAGGAGGCGCGTGGGGGATTGGGGGTAACAGAAGGAGGCACATGGGAGATTGGGGGTAACAGAAGGAGGCACGTGGGGGATTGGGGGTAACAGAAGGAGGCGTGTGGGGGAATTGGGGGTAACAGAAGGAGGCGCGTGGGGGATTGGGGGTAACAGAAGGAGGCGTGTGGGGGGATTGGGGGTAACAGAAGGAGGCGTGTGGGGGAATTGGGGGTTACAGAAGGAGGCGCGTGGGGGATTGGAGGTAACAGAAGGAGGCGTGTGGGGGAATTGGGGGTAACAGAAGGAGGCGCGTGGGGGATTGGGGGTAACAGAAGGAGGCGTGTGGGGGGATTGGGGGTAACAGAAGGAGGCGTGTGGGGGAATTGGGGGTTACAGAAGGAGGCGCGTGGGGGATTGGAGGTAACAGAAGGAGGCACGTGGGGGATTGGGGGTACAGCTCATGCTTTTCCCCATTGGGCTGTTTTTTCTCCCCACTGGGGAGTTTTTTTTAAACCTCATGTGTTTGTCCATGTTTTTACTCTTTAAAGAGCCTTTCTGACAGTCTTCCGTAAAAAGTGCTTTACAAATAAAACTGAATTGAAATTGAAGTGATGAATACTGGGGTTACAGATGTCCTCTAAGGAGGATATTCTTTTCACAGCAGGCTAATATGGACACAGATTCACAAACGTCAACATTTAGACTGACACAAAAAACAGCATATCGATACGCAGAGGGGTTGGTAAACAGGGCGAGGCTAAGTATGCTTAAAGTGTCTGACGTTTTAATGTGGAACTGCAACGGTGACGCGAAGTCGCAGTTCTCCTGCAGTGCGACCTTCACTACGTCTCTGAGATGCGTTTGCTCCCTGGTATGCACCTTCACTTTGTCTCTGAGATGCGTTTGCTCCCTGGTATGCATGCTTGCAGGGCTGTAGCCCCGAGTTGGGAGTGACGTATGTCAGAATAATGTCAGACTGTACACAATCGCTCGATCGACGGCCATAGTAACAGCACCCTGAAACTGGCATTAAATACAGTTCTTCAGTTAATTTCTCATCATGAATGCAGGAGGCTGCGTAAGCTCAGTCATCAGCTCTGCAGTCAAGCACTCACCATTCTGAGTGACAGGACTGGTTAAATATGTAAGATTGTGATTTGTCAGGTCATTGGGGTGGGTTTAAGTGTGTAAGAGCTGTGATTGGTCAGGTCATTGGGGTGGGTTTAAGTGTGTAAGAGCTGTGATTGGTCAGGTCATCGGGGCGGGTTTAAGTGTGTAAGAGTTGTGGAAACGGAAGAAATTCAGTACAAAACTGTGATAAATTTTCGGACATTTACACAGACCTGTTCAAATCATTTTTGTAAATGGCATAGTCTTCAACTTTTGGACATAAAGTGATAAGCTAATGTTAGTTAGGTTGTTCGCTAACCAGCGTACTTAGTAATAAACTAACCAGCTTACTTAGTAATGAACTAAAAGTCAGTGAGTAAGCAAGTGTTTCCATCACATTGACAGCATGCAGTTGGTAAATTCTATAATATAGTGGGAGCAATAATTATTTGATCCCTTGCTGATTTTGTAGGTTTGCCCACTTACAAAGAATGGAACTGTGTAGAATTGTAATCATAGGTACATTTTAACATTGAGAGACAGAATAAAATAACAAAATAACACAAAATAATCCACAATAACAACATCATATAAATTTTATAAATTTATTATCGTATTTTTGCATGAAATAAGTATTTGATCCCCTACCAATCAGCAATAATTCTGGCTCCCACAGACCAGTTCGTTTTCCATTAAGAAGCACTCCTAATCTCAACTCATTGCCCAAAACACCTGTCAACTCGTTACATCGTTATGTAGCTGTATAAAAGACACCTGTCCACACAATCAATCAGATTCCAACGTTTCCACCATGACCAAGACAAAGGAGCTGTCTAAGGACATCAGGGACAAAATTGTAGACCTGCACAAGGCTGGGATGGGCTACAAGAAAATAAGCAAGGAGCTTGGTGAGGAGTTAACAACTGTTGGGGCAATTATTCGAATTATTAGGAAACACAAAGTCACCGCCAATCTCCCTCGGTCTGGGGCTCCACACAAGATCTTGCCTTATGAGATATCAATAATCATGAAAAAGGTCAGGGATCAGCCCAGTACTACATAGGAGGAGCTTGTTAATGACCTGAAGGCAGTTGGGACCACAGTCACGAAGAGAACCATCAGTAACACACTACACCGTGAAGGATTCAAATCCTGCTGCGCGCGCAAGGTTCCTCTGCTGAAGAAGGCACATGTACAGGCCCGTCTGAAGTTTGCCAAAGAACACCTGGATGATCCAGAGGAGAAGGTCATGTGGTCAGATGAGACCAAAATAGAGCTATTTGGCATCAACTCGACTCGCCGTGTTTGAAGGAAGAGAAATGCTGAGTACAACCCCAAGAACACCATCCCCACTGTGAAGCATGGAGGTGGAAACCTTATGCTTTGGGGGTGTTTCTCAGCTCAGGGGCTGACTTCACCGTATCGAGGGGAGGATGAATGGGGAGACAACCTCCTTCCTTCAGTGAGAGCACTGAAAATGGGTCGTGGATGGGTCTTCCAACATGACAATGACCCAAAACATACGGCCAAGGCAACAAAGGAGTGGCTGAAAAAGAAGCATATTAAGGTCCTGGAGTGGCCTAGCCAGTGTCCAGACCAAAATCCCTCCCAAGATCTGTGCAAACCTGGTGAAAACTACAACAAACGTCTGACCTCTGTGCTTGTCAACAAAGGTTTCTCCACCAAGTATTAAGTCCTATTGTTCTATGGATCAAATACTTATTTAATGTGAAAATATGATATTAAATTTATAAAATGTATATGATGTTGTTATTGTGGATATTTTGTGATATTCTGTCTCTCAATGTTAAAATGTACCTATGATTAAAATTCTACACAGTTCCATTCTTTGTAAGTGGGCAAACCTACAAAATCAGCAAGGGATCAAATAATTATTGCTCCCACTGAATATAATTATAGATATATAATATAGATTATTTTATGGGCTGAATGCCAAGGCGCTGTTGCCTTGCTAGCTATTAGCATAGCTATCTGGCACAGCTAACCTGGGCAATTTCATTTTAGACAGAAAATACTACTTTTGGGGAACAGTGGAAGCATATTCCTGGCTTACTAGTAAATGTACATGAGAGATGCTAATGATTCCTAGCACCGTGTTATCGTTTAAGTACACACACAGGGAGATGCACTTTCAAAAGTCACCTATGTTAGTATCCGAGCATGATATCACAGGAATATCCGACTGAAGTGTCTGGTTGCATAGTTACGGGTGACAGAAATGGAGCTGGAGATGATTTTCAGAGCGGATATCGCTGATGGGGTACAGTGGGCAGAAGTACAGCGGACATGTTGTGTGTTTGCAGAGATGAGAGCCGACACCTGCAGAGGAATCCATGAAGGGCTACCAGGACCCGCTGGGCTGCCGGGCACACAGGGCAGGAGGTGGGCGAGTCAGTCACAGGTCAGGACCGTTGGTGGGGGGTTGTCTAATTGGGCAAGGTCATTAGGAAGGGGGGGTGCAGGCACTTTGGGGGGGCCCGTGGGGTTCCTCTGAAGGGGGTGTGGTCTCCTCAGCCGCACATGGTTATATACAACCACTGAGGAACAGAGAGAGAGAAAGAGAGTGGAGAGAGAGAGAGAGAGAAAGAGAGAGGAGAGAGGAGAGAGAGAGAAAGAGAGAGAGAGGAGAGAGAGAGAGAGAGAGAGAGCGCACATGCAGGGTCAGCTGACATAACATAACATAATGGCCACCCTGTGAAACCCCCCAGTGCTTCTGCCTCCTCTACAGGTCCTGGCAGCTATTTCACACAGTGACCACTCTCTGTGTGAAAAAATACTTCCTAATATCTGTGCGGAATTGATCCTTTGCCAATTTCCATTTCCATTTATGCCCTCTCATTCTGCTAACCAAACTCACCCTGAAGAATGGCTTTTTACATGTGTATTCAACCAAATATTTACAGATGCAATTCAGAGATTCTGCTCTACTGTACTGAGCAGCAGAGTTGAGAGAGAGAGAGAGAGAGAGAGAGAGAAGGACAGAGAGAGTGGGGCACTGCTGTACTGTACGATACACAATTGAACAGAGCTGAATCACCTCTGTGATGTTCATTTCAGCCACGCCCTGTCCCTCTTTGTCAAGCTGCTGGAAAGTTCCTATAACAGAAAAAAGATATCAGCACGTCAGTAAATTGGCCAAGGACCTGAAGTTTCTGATCAGCTTCACCATTGACACAGAATGTCCTTAGTGCACATACTGAACATGGCTTCCAGTTTGACCAGGCAGCAGATGAAGTTGTCAAAGTCAATGACCTCGTCTTCAGCATATCTGGCCACCAGCAGCTGGTTCAGTTTGTTGTTGAGCTTGAAGCCTTGGAGGACATGTTTGTTTTAGTGAAGCGTATTCAGAAGAGCAGTTCAGTTTCACGTTTACACTGGTGTCAAACCTCCTCATTTCTAAAAATCTACATTCCATAAACAGTTTAAGAGTAAACAGTTTTGTGAAATGTAACAACTTCACAGCTGAAAATGTAAATGAAACAACACAGATACTTAAGTCTACATTATGCCTAAACAAAATATTGCACTTTCACTTAATTATAGATGAAGTATAATTATCATTATATGCGTATTTCCACATTGCTGTGGAATACTGGACTTCTGTACATGGCAGTAGCCGTAGTGGGGTGTAAAGGGTAACCGGAGTAAAGAGTTTGACCCAGGCACGGTTCCTTGCAGTGCTATTGGTCGAAGCTGAGCTCGGGGAGAGGATGATGGGATACCTGCAGCCTCCACCGCCAGACGCATCTCGTAGGAGCTCATGGCCCCCGACTTGTCCAGGTCGAACTGTCTGAAGACTCCCTGCGCAGGAGAGACAGCAACTGTTACCAAGGTTACCATGGAGACACACCTGCAGTGGCTTCACCATGTTGATTATCCTCAGGTACCCAGGTTACCTAACCCTAACCCTAACCTAACAGACACACACCTGGTGGCTCATTTCCTTCACCATGGACTTGAGGCACTGGAAATATTGGGCTTTCAAACAAATAATAACTGGACACAGGAGGAGATACACAGGTTAGAGAAACACTGGATTCTTAAACTTAGCACTCTATTTCCAAGAGGACTGAAAAACGCACATAGAACACCAACACAAGAGGGACCAAATTATTCCTACTTAAAGGCTTCAGTACTCTGAATGGCCAGTGCACTTTTATTTCCCAAGAGGACCTAATATAGGACAACTTGAGAAATAAAGATTTCTTACTTACCTAACCCAAACCCCAACACCAACCCTAACCCTAACCCCAACCCCAACCCCAACCCAGGCTACCTAACCCTAACCTAACCCTAACCCAGGTTATCTAACCCTAACCATAATCCTAACCCAACCCCAACCCCAACCAGAGCTACTCAGACACATCTAATACTGCGGAAGGACTATTCAATTCTGCAACTGTGCGATCATGATACCTCGCTAAAGCAAACTGAAAGGGTAGGAATGTGACTGTGTGACTTAATAAACCAACAATAAACCAATCACCTTCAACCTTGTCAGTTCTGTTCTGCATATCATTAGGCAGGTCCATCAAGGAATGTTCATCTGCAAATTCTTTTCTATTATTTTTAAATTAAATTAAAAAGTTGAGCACAGATATTAACTGAATCCAGGACTTTATTTCACTGTAGTAAATTCATAATTGTTTTCTTATTCTTGACCATGGTTCATTTAAGACAGCTAATGAAATTCATGGAAACAAACGGAAATGCTTTCAGGTGTAAACAGGGCTGTGACTCCCTCACCAGCCACTTCCTGATCTTATTCCACAGAATCTGAAACTCCACCAGGCCAAGACGGGCGCTGCCATCTTTCTGTGTTCAGTGGGTCAAGGAATGTTGCAGAAGAATATTAAAATACTTTATACAGAGGTGTAAGTGCACATGCAAGAAGGGATCTTAGACTGCAGTTCTGACCTGCAGCTGTAAAGGATACATCCATGAGGTTAACCATGGTTCTGCAGGCCTCCAAGCTAAAGCCGTCTGTTTTCAAGTCCTTGTCTGAAATTACACACAGCTGAGCTCAACTAACTCATATTCTGGGACATTCCAGCAGGAACATGTTCCTGCCACTGCCCTCCAGTACGGTTAGGGTTAGATCAGGACAAGGGGAGGTGGTCCTCTGCAGATGAATGACTTTAAACAGCAGATTACCAAACTAAATGTGCTGGGTGCAAATTCAAAAAACTATGAGTAAGAAAATGGAGGCAATCCAAGCCACATGTTTCAGTCAAACCCTTTCAGCGTCAAACCCTTTTTCAGGGCCAAAATGTTGGGTGTTTTATTGTACGGCTCCTTTTAGACTGATTAAATAGCAGAATTAGATTTAAGTGATAGGAAGGTGAGAGTAACGCAAATAACCACACATCACAACAGTGGTATGCAGAAGAGCATCTCTGGACACACAACGCATCATAACTGTAAGTGGATTGGCTACAGCAGTTGAAGTCTTTAGAAAATAAGTATAAGAAATTCCTAATAAAGTGCTCACTATATGTATATTACACTAAATAAATAGATAAAAATGTAATGGACACCGTTGACAGTTATAGGACATTAAGTGCAACATGAAAACAGACATACGAGTGAACTAAGAGCCACGAAAGAGCCAAACAAACGTCTGTTTTTGGTGAAGGACACGGGCGTGGCAGGAACACTCACGTCTGGACACCACCCTGTTCAGGATGGTTCTGAGCTCGTGGACCGAGATCTCCATATCCTGTGGGGGAAATGAGATGTGCAGTCTGTGTGAGTCAGGAGTATTGTGAGTGCAGAGTTGTGTAGTCTGTGTGAGTATTGTGAGTGCAGAGTTGTGTAGTCTGTGTGAGTATTGTGAGTGCAGAGTTGTGTAGTCTGTGTGAGTATTGTGAGTGCAGAGTTGTGTAGTCTGTGTGAGTATTGTGAGTGCAGAGTTGTGTAGTCTGTGTGAGTATTGTGAGTGCAGAGTTGTGTAATTTGTGTGACATGTACTCTACATATGGTTAGGGGCCCTGTGAGCACTATTAGCATGCTGTAACTTTGACAAAAGTAAAATGATGCTGAACATTTTTCTCCACACATTTTTCCTTTTCCACAGGCTTTCAGGGTGAAAATATTTCAGACCCCGACTCACACACACACACACACACACACACACACGCACTCACACACACGCACTCACACACACGCACTCACACACACGCACTCACACACACACACACTCTCACACACACACACACACACACACACTCACACACACGCACACACTCACGCACACACTCACGCACACACACACCACACACACTCACACACGCACACACGCACACACGCACACACTCACACACATGCACACACGCACACACACACGCACACACTCACGCACACACACACCACACACCACACACACTCACCTCCCCAGCGAGCTGGGCAAACATTGACTTGAAAGAGTCGTCGATGTCGTCTTCAGAAATGTCCTCCTATGAAAGAGAGAGTGGCCACGTCACACTGCACACTGCACCTCTAAGTGTTCAGTCGGCTAACCAGCTAAACAGCCATGCAGAGAATAATGACCACCAGTGCGTGTTGGGCGACATATTCCACTGAAGCCAACGCTGAGTGGTTATCCTGCATCTGCAGATGTCACACAGTCTGAAGCGGAGGCAAAAGGTTGCCATGGCGAGGAGACTAGTTTACTATTTGCTGACTTGTTTTTATGAAGGAAGACATTTTGTTTACATGGCTAGCTGGCAAAATGGACGGGTTTGAGGAGAGGCCGGTTGCTGTAGTGCACTGTCTGTACACTATAAATGCAAAACGTTGCAAGACAAAGTTCTGTCAGCAGAGACTTTATCGAAGAAGCATAACTTAGCCCGAGCTCATGCATCGATGGTGTCCTTTAACACGCTGCCCCCTACCTAAGAGCCATAACATGACACCACTATCAAAAGTGACAGTACACCACATGATAACTCACCACGTCTTCCAGGTCAGCTGAAATTTCATCATCCAACTCTCTGTTGAAAAGAAGAGGACACTCTCAAAATCATGCTTATTTGTCATTCTTCGTGGCTCATGTTTAACAGTGCAAGTTTTCCTGCACATAAATACTTAATGTGTGCACACAATACTTCATGAATACAGTATTCATTTGCCATTGTTATTTTACACATTATCCCTATGTCAGGGGGTGGATATTTGGGTGGGATCTTGATGTCATTAACATTTAACCCCTTAAGGTTAAGAACACAAATATGATGAGAATGTTCTTAACTGAACACTCTAATGCTGATGTAGCCATCAGTACTGGTAATTCCAGAACACTGACTTAGAATGTTGAAAAAACATTCCAAAAAACCTGCCTTTCAATGCAGGGTGAATTAATATAATTTCAGCAGAAGTGTAGCACTATAGCTCTCGGTGCCACACCCTGTGGACCTGCTGGCTGCAGTCAGCTGTGGCTGAGTTCATTACCAGGCCCTGGGGCAGGTTCGCCCCTCACTGTGAAAAGGAGAATTGGGTGTGACTGAGGAAGGCTGACGGCACACTCACTCCGTCTCGGCCTGCTTCTCGGTGAAGACCCGGAGCACGAAGTCGGCCTCCTTGCTGGGCTCGAAGGTGGAGGGCACCACCAGGTACTCCCCCGGGGGCAGGCGGACTCTGGCGCTCACCTCGCGCAGGTTGATGAAGGTCTCGGAGCGTGCGCACGACGAGTGGGTCAGGAAGAAGTCCTTCTTCAGGTGCACGTTCTGGCAGCCCCTGTACTGTGGAGGGGGAGGCGGAGCCTGAGTGCTGAGGGACGCGGAGCCTAAGTACATGAGAGGGCAGGGGGCTGGGCCTGAGAGGCAGGGGGCGGGGCCTGAGAGGGCAGGGAGGCGGGGCCTGAGAGGGCAGGGAGGCGGGGCCTGAGAGGACAGGGAGGCGGGGCCTGAGAGGGCAGGGAGGCGGGGCCTGAGAGGACAGGGAGGCGGGGCCTGAGGCCAGGGGGCGGGGCCTGAGAGGGCAGGGAGGCGGAGCTTAAACATGTGTGCTGCAGCTGGGTCCTATCACCCCCCTCCTGGATGTGTCAGGTGACCTGGTCTGTCTGTAAAGCCAGGATTACAGTGAATGGACTGAAAGAAGATAATGGGCTGGTTTCAGACAGATTAAGTCTAGTCCAGGACCAATCTGCACCTGTGAAACCAGCCCATAACATTGAGCATAATTTAATGCATTCTATATTCAATGCTGGACACTATATTTGGTGAGCTTGGCTTCTCTTGTAGCCAGACGGCAGGATTCCTACCTCGTCTGGAATCTGTACAAAAACAAAACAAGAAAAGACTAAAGTTAATTTCAGAACAGGTTTATTCTGGGTTCACCTCGCTTAACTCAGTGTGCATGTCCTTCACTGACTCACTCACCCACTGACACTCACACACACACTCACTCACATACACACACGCACACACACACACTCACTCACACACACACACACTCACTCACTCACACACACACACACACGCACACACACACACACACACACTCACTCACTCACACACACACACACACACACACTCACTCACACACACACACACACGCAGACACACACACTCACTCACACACACACTCACTCACACACACACACGCACACACACACACACTCACACACACACACACACTCACGCACACAGACACACTCACACACACACACTCACACACACCTCACACACACTCACACATGCACGCACACACACTCACACACACCTCACACACACTCACACACACTCACACACACACACACCTCGTACACACACACACACACACCTCGTACACACACACACACACACACACACACACAATTCCTCGCACACACACACACACCTCGTACACACACACACACACACACACACACCTCGTACACACACACACACACACACAATTCCTCGTACACACACACACACCTCGTACACACACACACACACACACACACACCTCGTACACACACACATACACACACACACACACACCTCGTACACACACGTACACACACACACACACACACACACACCTCGTACACACACACATACACACCTCGTACACACACACACACACACACACCTCGTACACACACATACACACACACACCTCGTACACACACACACACACACACACACACACACCTCGTACACACACGTACACACACACACACACACACACACACACCTCGTACACACACACACACACACCTCGTACACACACACACACACCTCGTACACACACACACACACACCTCGTACACTCACACACACACACACACACACACCTCGTACACACACACACACACACCTCGTACACACACACACACACACACCTCGTACACACACACACACACACACACCTCGTACACACACACACACACACCTCGTACACACTCACACACACACACACCTCGTACACACACACACACCTCGTACACACACACACACACACACACACACACCTCGTACACACACGTACACACACACACACACACACACCTCGTACACACACACACACACACACACCTCGTACACACACGTACACACACACACACACACCTCGTACACACACACACACACACACACACACACCTCGTACACACACGTACACACACACACACACACACACACACACACACCTCGTACACACACACACACACACACACACACACACCTCGTACACACACGTACACACACACACACACACACACACCTCGTACACACACACTCACACACACTCACACACACACACACACACACACCTCGTACACACACACACACACCTCGTACACACACGTACACACACACACACACACACACACCTCGTACACACACACACACACACACACACACACACACCTCGTACACACACACACACACACACACACACACACACACACACACCTCGTACACGGCGAATCCGATGGTGTGCATGTCCTGTCCCTGCCGGCGGTATCTGCGCCGGTCTTTCTGCATCAGAGCCACCAGGGCGCTGCAGGCCACCTCTTCATCCTCCGGGTCATCATCCTCCTCCAGCAGCGTGATCTTATACTGCGGGTTTATCCAGAACGTGTCTGAGGAACAGAGAGAGTGCAGTCAGGCCCCTAACCCAACCCTAACCCAACCCCCCCAACCCTAACCCAACCCCCCTAACCCTACTCACTGGGGTGGTTCCTGCAGCCTCCAGCTGTGCTTCCTCTCCTCCACATCCCGTGGTACTTGGTGGTGTTCCAGAAACTCAGGCTGTCGTTGCTCAGTGCGTCTGCGGTCAGGTTGCAGATTTCCAGGCGGGAATACTGCCTCAGGAACTCCTGAAAGGACATCCTGAGCGGATGGGGGGTGGGAATTCAGTCCGGCACACTCCACAGCGACATCATTTTTCACAACACCAATATACTCTGATGCTTAATTTACTACAACCAGCAGTTCCCCATGATGTGCCTTCATTGGGAATGAATAATTACTCCAATTACTAATATTAACCTGTTAATGTGTTTGTAATATTTACTCAGGTGGGGAAGAAAAAATGAATAAATAAAAGATTTCATCTCATACTTAGTTTTGAAAAATCTTTGAACTTTAAGATAGCTTTTTATGTGTATGTCTCTTGAATGTGTGTTGATATCATAATGCATAAATAAGTAAGTCCTGTGACTATATTGCAGTATCCTGATTAGTACCATATGCGTCTGTGTGTGTGTGCTCTCCACTGAATCCCGGCTGCCTTTCACTCTGCGTTAAAGATGTATATCGCAGAAACCCCGGGACACAGACTTACCAAAACTCCCCGTCCTCCATCTGTAAGTGCAGGTCCTCCCTGTCGGCCGGGTCAATCTCATCCCACTCAGGGGAGCTGTGGAGAGGCAGCAATCAGAGGGCTGGGGTTACTCTACACTAAACTCTACACTAAACTCTACACTAAGTTCTACACTAAGCTCTACACTAAACTCTACACTAAACTCTACACTAAACTCAACACTAAACTCTACACTAAACTCAACACTAAGCTCTACACTAAACTCTACACTAAACTCAAGACTAATCTCAACACTAAACTCTACACTAAGCTCCACACTAAACTCTACACTAAGCTCTACACTAAGCTATTTCCGGAGTGGAGTGAATTGAAATGACAGGTATTATTGTGCTCTTGCAGAATCTCACTTATCGCTCCAGGCGCCGGTCCACTCCACCTGGCCCCACGGGTTCCTGATGCGGATCAGCCTCTCTGTCTGCCCCTGAAACTCCACCTGTCACAGAGAGCAGGGTTAATCTCTCTCACACACACACACACACACACACACACACACACTCACTCACTCACTCACTCACTCACTCACTCACTCACTCACTCACTCACTCACACTCACTCACTCACTCACTCACTCACTCACTCACTCACAC
>NC_083777.1:32725141-32832641 GCF_963514075.1 Conger conger | reverse complement strand
ACTGACCTCTCTCATTAACAAGGTGTTTTTGCCTGCAGAACTGCTGCTCACTGGATGTTTTTAGTTTTTCACACCAGTCTCTGCAAACTCTAGAGACTGTTGTGCGTGAAAATCCCAGGAGATGAGCAGTTTCTGAGATACACAAACCACTCAAAGTCACTCACATCACATGGTCTACCTAATAAAGTGCTCAGTGAGTGTATGTGTGTCTGTGATGTTTACCCATTGTTCTCATCATTGTGTAAAGCAAATTCCCTTTTGTTGATGGGTACAGGGGAACATACTTAGCATAGGCCGGTCTGATATTGAGGGGTACAGGGCCGGTCTGATGTTGAGGGGTACAGGGGAACGTACTTGGCGTAGGCAGGTCTGATGTTGAGGGGTACAGGGGAACGTACTTGGCGTAGGCCTTCTCTATCAGGGCGCTCCAGAACTCGTTCCCCTCGGCTGAGTGGACGAACAGCAGCTCCCCGTCCTTCACCGGCAGCCGGTCGTCGATGACCACGTCCACCCACTCCCCGAACTGCCAGAACTGAGGCACAGAACATACCAGAAGGCTGTTTTAATGCAAGACTTAATCCACCGTGAGGCTGGATTAAGAGGCTGGGTCAGACGCCCAGCCCAGCCCAGCCCAACTCCAGCCCAGCCCAGCCCAGCCCAGCCCAACTCCAGCCCAGCCCAGCCCAACTCCAGCCCAGCCCAACTCCAGCCCAGCCCAGCCCAACTCCAGCCCAACTCCAGCCCAGCTCCAGCCCAACTCCAGCCCAACTCCAGCCCAACTCCAGCCCAGCCCAGCCCAACTCAGCCCAGCCCAACTCCAGCCCAGCCCAACTCCAGCCCAACTCAGCCCAGCCCAGCCCAGCCCAGCTCCAGCCCAACTCCAGCCCAACTCCAGCCCAGCCCAGCCCAGCCCAGCCCAGCCCAGCTCCAGCCCAGCTCCAGCCCAACTCCAGCCCAGCCCAGCCCAGCCCAACTCCAGCCCAGCCCAGCCCAGCCCAGCCCAGCTCCAGCCCAGCCCAACTCCAGCCCAGCCCAACTCCAGCCCAGCCCAGCCCAGCCCAGCCCAGCCCAGCTCCAGCCCAACTCCAGCCCAGCCCAGCCCAGCCCAGCTCCAGCCCAACTCCAGCCCAACTCCAGCCCAGCCCAAGCCCAGCCCAACTCCAGCCCAACTCCAGCCCAGCCCAACTCCAGCCCAGCCCAACTCCAGCCCAGCCCAGCCCAGCCCAGCCCAGCTCCAGCCCAACTCCAGCCCAGCCCAGCCCAGCCCAGCTCCAGCCCAACTCCAGCCCAACTCCAGCCCAGCCCAGCCCAGCCCAGCTCCAGCCCAACTCCAGCCCAGCCCAACTCCAGCCCAGCCCAACTCCAGCCCAACTCCAGCCCAACTCCAGCCCAGCCCAAGCCCAGCCCAGCCTAACTCCAGCCCAACTCCAGCCCAGCCCAGCCCAACTCCAGCCCAATTCCAGCCCAACTCCAGCCCAACTCCAGCCCAGCCCAACTCCAGCCCAGCCCAGCCCAGCAACTCCAGCCCAACTCCAGCCCAGCCCAACAAGCCCAGCCCAGCCCAACTCCAGCCCAATTCCAGCCCAACTCCAGCCCAGCTCATGTGGCACGGGCAGACTCCTCCACAGAGCCGCACCTGGAAGTGGAAGATCCCGGCGTAGTCGTCCTGGAAGCTCTGGCCGTGGGGGACCACGCGGTGGAGCAGCTGCTCGTTCAGCGTGAGCGAGGCGATGGCAGCCAGGAGCCAGCAGTCTCCTGCACACACAAATACAAAATGGCTCCCAGAGCTGGCCCGTCCATTAAGCCAGCGTTTCCCGCCCATTTTCCCTCCGTGGCACACTTCCCAAATTTAGAGGCTCTCATGGCACCACGCAAAATGAGCCACGTGATGCGTCAGCAGGCTGAAATGGTCTTTTGGGGTTTTATTAATATCATTTAAAGTTCTTATTGAGCATAGGACATGAAATCCTCTGCAAATCAGGAGCTTCACTGAGGACTTTACTGGACCCAAATATTTCAATAAACATAAAAGTGGCCTCAGCAGCTCTAACAGCAGGGGGAGACAGAGAAGCACAGACGGATGGAAAAGTTCTCCAATAAAACACAGAAGATTCTGAGCCAGAGCTGGACTCAAACCTGGGCACTGTCAACAGCCAGTAATCTTATATGGGGCGGGGGGGGGGGGGGGGGGGCCGTTGGCAGAGCCGGAACTAACACAATTTAGCACCAAAACAGTTTTTTATAGCATTACCCAACTCATTGCAGCAGGGTAACAGATCGAAGTCCAAATGCAGGTCTAATAATTTCCCCTACACACTCCCTGTTCTAACACTTAAGTGTGTGTGCGTGTGTGTGTGTGTATGTATGAACGGTTTAGAGTACACTGTACCACCACCCACACTAGTGAGTCATCGGAGTATTCCACCAATGTTCTGTGCCACGCCCAGTGCCTCACGGGTGTAATATGACTAATCGTCATTCCTGGCCTTCTCATTCAGCATGTAAGAGAGCACAATCCTACAGGAAGCATGTATCTGCACCAGAGAGAGCACAATCCTACAGGACTCCCCCCCCCCCCAAACCGCACACATTGCTTAATGTTTCCCATAGTTCAAACTCATTTAAACTCACTATGTGAACTTTAAACTTACGTATTTAAACTTGTGTTCCGTTGACTCTCTCTCAGTGGCTATCACTGTTTGTTATTTCCTGAGCTGAATGTTTTTATTGTTTGTGCTTCTTGTTATTACATCATTGCAGTCACTGAGTGCTGCAATAAAAAGTGGGAAAAAGCATCTAATACAAAATATGACCGCCTATGACCACAGAGGGAGAGGGGAAAATGGCATAATTCACAATGCAAGACTAGACACCTCACAAACACATAAGCACATATTTCAATTCCTTAACTTCCACAACCCACATAGAAAGAGTGTAAAACGTATGATATGAGGTTTAAATGCAGACGGTCTGCTCTTATTAGAGGGTATTTACATCCATTATTCTTAAACATGGTCCTCCACAGACCACGCTCCATGGGATAATGAGCGCCGGGGTATGGGGAGGGGCAGAGGGCCTACACACCACAGGGGGGAGGAGAGGGGAGAGGAGAGAGGAGAGGGGAGGAGAGGAGAGGAGAGGGGGAGAGGGGAGGGGAGAGAGGAGAGGGGAGAGGGAGAGGGGAGGGGAGAGAGGAGAGGAGAGGAGAGGGGAGAGAGGAGAGGAGAGGGAGAGGAGGGGGGAGGGGAGAGAGGAGAGGAGAGGGGAGAGGGGGAGAGGGGAGGGGAGAGAGGAGAGGGGAGAGGGAGAGGGGAGGGGAGAGAGGAGAGGAGAGGGGAGAGAGGAGAGGAGAGGGAGAGGAGGGGGGAGGGGAGAGAGGAGAGGAGAGGGGAGAGGGGAGAGGGGAGGGGAGGAGAGGAGAGGGAGAGGAGAGGGAGAGGGGAGGGGAGAGGAGAGGAGAGGAGAGGAGAGGGGAGGGGAGAGAGGAGAGGAGAGGGGAGAGGAGAGGAGAGGGGAGAGGAGAGAGGAGAGGAGAGGGGAGGGGAGAGGGGGAGAGGAGAGGACAGAGGAGAGGGGAGAGGAGAGAGGAGAGGAGAGGGGAGGGGAGAGGGGAGAGGGGAGAGAGGAGAGGGGAGAGGGGAGAGGGGAGGGAGCTGGACAGGCCCTTCTGTGTGTTTACCCTCTCTGTGTGTTTACCCTCTCTGTGCCCATCCAGAACCCCGCTCTCAGAGTTTACAGTCATAGTGACAGAATTATGCGCATTATAACATCACTAAACTCCCCTTTGACCTGGGGCGATTTGTGGGACACTTTTGCCCGCTCGTGAGTATGAGGGAGCAGGTGGGACTAGTACACACTGGTGGAATATCTGTGAACGAGTGTGTGTGTGTGTGTGTGTGTGTGTGTGTGTGTGTGTGTGAGTGTGAGTGTGTGCGTGTGCGTGTGTGTGCGTGTGCGTGTGTGTGCGAGTGTGTGCATGTGCGTGTGTGTGTGTGTGCATGTGCGTGTGCGTGTGTGTGCGTGTGCGTGTGTGTGCGAGTGTGTGCATGTGCGTGTGTGTGCATGTGCGTGTGTGTGAGTGAGTGAGTGTGTGTGTTTGTGTGTGTGTGTGTGTGCTTTTAGGCGGAGGGGGTAATGTGCCATCCCTTGCCGTGGAGGGCAGAGGAGAAGGTAGCTGTGGCTCTGTGGCTCTGGCTGAATGGGAGCTGTGGCTCTGGCTGAATGGGAGCTGTGGCTCTGGCTGAATGGGAGCTGTGGCTCTGGCTGAATGGGAGCTGGCAGGGGCCCCACACTGAGCACAGCCCCATGGGAATGAGGGTTCATTCGGTCCAGAGAGGCACCGAGGGGGAGCAGCCAGCTGACCCAGTTTCAGCACCGCTAATGAAGAGCTCATTCCCACATCCCTCCTGGAGCGATATCTAACCCTGCTGTCAGAGCAGGGATATCAAACCAAGATGGTAAATGATTGGCATTTATATAACGCCTTTATCCAAAGCGCTGTACAATTGATGCTTCTCATTCACCCATTCATACACACACTCGCACACCAACGGCGATTGGCTGCCATGCAAGGTGCCGACCAGCGTGTCAGGAGCATTTGGGGTTAGGTGTCTTGCTCAGGGACACTTCGACACAGCCCGGGCGGGGGATCGAACCGGCAACCCTCCGACTGCCAGACAACTGCTCTTACTGCCTGAGCCATGTTGCCCCAAGACACACAGAGCAGAGATATCAAACCTGAACATAGCAGAGATATCAAACCTGAACACACGCTGACAAAAATCTGCAGGAAGAGGACACCATGAAACATCTGGCTGAAAAGTGTTGGCTTGGTGTCAGAAGTGTCGAAAAAAGTGTGCATCATGTATCCATGGACATGTTGCATGACACTTTGTTGCCAAAATATGCATAAATGAGCCTTTCCACTTCCTCTATGTCCTGCATAGACCTGCGGAAGCTGGGCATACCCAGAGCCCCCTGGCAGATGTCGGTTCTCGTCGCCCCGCCGAGGATGAACTGAGGGTCCTCCGTCAGCTCCTGCAGGACAGAGAACACCTGGATAAAACCACTGCGGCAGAAAGCAGCAGGTATATAAACAACTGTTTCCATAACAACGACTCCGCATGCTCGGCGGCTTATGTTTCTTCTCGCAACCTTTATGTGCATTTTGTTTGGCTAGCTGAGATTAACGCTGTATTCTCTATATTTACTGTTTGGCACTGCTCAATCTATTACTGAAGCATTGGGTCCAGGTTCTTCATGACATCAAGAAGGACCTAACGTAATGAGCAATAAATGTTTTTGTCTCATTGTATATCTCTTTCCATAGTTTCATGTGATTTGTATTATAGATTTTTCAAAGAGAGATTTTTAGGTAGAGCTTTGTGGCAGCACAGTGGTGCAGTGGATAACACCGTCGCCTGACAGATAAAATGTCCTGGGTTTGAATTCTGACCGGGGCCTTTCTGTTCACATTTTTTGATAGATGGAGTCACATATTTGTGGGTGGAGTTGAAGGGGGAGGTGGTCCCAACCATAGCCATACAATCCTGATGCTTTTTTCATGTCCGACTTGAAATGTGTGTTATTACATTCCTTGACATTACTTTGAAAAGATATTCGGTAGATGTGTAGTGAATGCATCCGTCTGTGATAATTTATGGTTATTTAAACTATTTTGAGCCCCTTCAGTCAAATAAATAAATAAATATGCGAGTACCTTGGTGACTTCTGATATTGTGTTAACTCAGGGTTAAATGTAATTAGTGTAATGTCATGCCTGGATGGCTTCTCTTTATTGAGCAGTTCTAGAGAGGACTCAGCAGACACTAAATCGTTAGTGTGTCTTCACTGCGGGGGGGGGGGGGGGTGTCTGGAGGGCTGTTTCTGTTGCCACTCCAACCTAATCCCTAACCTAGCATACTAGCTGCATACACTAATTTAACTACTTTAACCATTAGCCCACTGTACATTTCATATAGGGACATAAGAACAGTCTTCAGCTATCATTCTCCAGATATTAAAGAAATGTAGCTAAAATGTTGACAAATACCCAAAGGTAAAAGTGAATTAAATGATTCAAGTGGAAGGTGCCACAGAACTGACAAAACAGGAAACAGGATACAGACTTCCTGCTCCGCGGTCTGGGCCTTTACCGGCCAGAGTGGCCATTTTAAGCCACAGACCATACGAACGGACAGTGCAGGGAGACGCTTAGGCTGAAGAGGGAGGTGTTCCAGCGCGCGTGTCTGACCTGGCTGGACCCCGCTGCCTCTAACCAAAACAACAGCAGCTGCGCTGGGGTTACAGCTGGCAGAATGCAACCTCCACGGGCTCCCTGGGCCTCAGGGTGAAGACAGAACCCAACGTGAAGGAACACGCCCCTGTGTGTCCCAGAGCTCAATAAACACCACAGTGAGAGACTCGCCGTCTCGGTTCACAAGGCCGAGCGCCTTCGCTCAAACCTCGCGCAGGACAGCGGTCCCGGAGAGCCGCCGTCCAAACGCTCTCCAAATGGCAGGAAAGATATGATCTTCCCATACAGGCTTCAGGCTCTCTAAAGCAGTTTTGTACCACTCAGCTAAGAACTGCAGAGATATAGAATTGGCTTAAAACATACAGCAAAATTAAACAGAAGCTCTGATTGGTGCCCATTTGCCACCAACAGAACACACAGGAACCCTGGGATAGAGTAGCCAAAGTAACCGTGGTCAATTTAATCTTAGATAATCTTAATTTCATTCCGCTCATTCCTATGTGGTTATCTTTATACTTCTATACAGTGGGGTGTGGCGGGGCTATAGCCCCACCCCACCCCACAATAGGGAGTTGGGCTATTCTGGATGGATATTATGACCAGTATTACTGTGGCTCAGTTGCTCATTGTCTGGAGCTTCACAGAAGAAATATCATACTAGCCTTTCAATTGGAACTCAGTCAACTCACTTACAGGAGTTCACAAAAGCGGAAAACAGAATATTGGGAACTGTTCCAGAAGAATCCATAATTGCCCATTTGGGTTCTGGCCTGATGACTGAGAAGGCCATTAATCACGCCCAGTGGACAATGGTACGGTCATTTTGAAAGACTCTCCATAGCAAGGAAACGCCCTCGGATGGAGAAGACTGCTCACTCAGTACCATAAAATAACAATGAACATGGACTTTGCCTTTTATGGGAGGATGCAGCTGAACCACGCAAGGAGAAACCATCCTGCACCAGTATGGAACCACCAGAGCCCTTCTGTGGTGGAACACAGCTGTGATTTTAGGTATTGTGTGCAGCCAATCACAGAAGGTTTTGTGTTCCTGTGGGGGGGTTGGGGGGGGGGGCGGTGTTCACACGTTTCATTATGAAAAACCGAAGCCTGCGTAAAACCGGACTCACCTAAACTTAAGGATCATGTGACCTTGTGGAGACGGCCCATGAGAACTGGCAGCAGGGCAGGGTCTCTTACCGTGGGCCGCTGCCACTCCACGCCCCGGGTCTTGGAGGAGTGGGGGGCCAGCTCCTTGAAGCCCAGCGACTGCGGCTCGGCGAGGAAGCAGGGGTCCTCAAACAGGCAGCCGGTCTCCAGGCACTCCTGCTTCAGGGCCTCGTAGTCCTGGTTCAGAAACATGACCGCCTCTTCCTTGGACCCCATGCCTTCAGCCTTCAGTCTGTCTGTCAGTATGGTCGCTGAGATCCCTCCGAAAGCGTACATGCTGGGGCAGATACAAATAGACCTGTTACTGTATCCGGAGACTATAAATAGTACCCTACCCCGAGAAATGGTACAGAAATGAAATACAGTTCTGCAACGTATTGTAAATGTGTGGACTGTTTCTGAACATGTCAATGACAATGACAAATGATTATCCATAATAAGACAATATATTATAATTTTATGTTTTGAGTCTGTATCAGCACCAGTTTATTTAGTTACCAGCAGCATGATGCTGGTCAGATGGGAGGAACATGCGTGTTACAGAAGCAGAGCACACGCGTGTTACAGAAGCATGTTAGAGAAGTTGTGCACACGCATGTTCTTGACCCAACTGTCCTTCCACAGCCTGGCTGCAGTGTAGATACAGGATTAAGTACCAAATAAACTCTCAACTTTCCACAATGTTCATATTAGCAAGTAATTATCCACAAGCTGGTTCTGTCATCCTGTGAAAATGTCAAGATTGCTGAAAGCAGGTTAATATTATGGGGAACAACAGTGTAAGTATTTAGACAGTGAGATTTTTTGTTTTGTTCTGGCTATGTACTCAAGCACATTGGATTTCAAATACAACAATAACTATGAAGTGTAAGTGCAGACCAAAGGTAAAAGCTTTAATTAGAGGGGGTTTACATTAATATTGGGAGAACAATGTAGGAATTGTAGCCATTTTTATTAATACACCCCCCCCCCATTTTACTAAATTTTGTGGGATCAAAGGTAATTGGACGATTAGCTGCTCAAATGTTTCTTGGACAGGTGTTTTAAAGAGCTAGGAAAAGGTCTAGAGTTGATTCTAGGAGCATCATCTGCATGTGGAGTCTCAACATATAGACTAAAGAAGTGTGAACGCCAGTAGGCCATCCGGAGGCTGACAAATGCAACACTCCAAAGGCAACCAGCCTAGAATCAAGACAGACTAGATCTGAAAGCTCTCATATCTGGCTGGATCTTTATGTGCATGTGTATCCCAATACGAAAGTAAATGGTCTCTAACCACATATTCATAGTTTCATTTCAAATATAATGCTGGAGTACAGAAATCGTACCACTGAACCCCCCACAGTGTGGACCCCATGTATTTCTGGGCTTATGACCAATACACCTGACTGAGCCTTCCAGGTCTCTCCTCACAATCGCTTACCAAAACATGCGCGTGTGTGTGTGTGTGTGTGTGTGCGCGTGTGTGCATGCATGCGTGTGTGTGTGTGTGTGAGGGTGTGTGTGTGTGTGTGTGTGTGTGTGGGTGCACGTGTGTGCATGCATGCGTGTGTGCATGTGTGTGTGTGCGCGCGCGCGTGCGTGCGTGAGTGTGTGTATACCAGAACGCACCACTGTCAGTGGTCCAGCTTCACAACACTGAACACAACTATGGAGAATTCCACCTCGTGAAAACAACTGGTCAGGTTCTGAAATCCTGAACTTTTCATTTGATATACAGCTTTTTATTTGATTGTTTATATACTCAGTAAATGAACAATCCAATGAAATGGAACTGGGATACCACTTTACTCAGAATATTATTTATACCATAGAAGGTGATGTGAACTGTGCCCGATCCCCTGTGTTCTGTGAAGGATCTCCACGCGTGCAGTCCGGAGCAATAATCACAATATTATTAAAACTATCATCTTTTTTTTCTTTCTTTTTTTTTCTTAAACAATCATTAAACACAATTCCTAAAACTCTAGCTGTTCAGGACTGTCAGAAACTGAAATAAAAACCAGAGTTGATCAGAGTAGGATGTGAGTGAGTGAGATGGTTAACATGTTCATGTGCCAAAGCCCAAACAAGCACAAAACAAAAACACAAAATTAGAGAACTGGAGAAAAGACTCAGTGAGCACTTTATTAGATCTTTATTAGACTGATTCTGCTGCTGTACTCTAGCCACTTAAGTCAACTTGAGTTATGATGCGTTGTGTGTTCAGAGATGCTCTACTGCATGCCACTGTTTTAATGTGTGGTTATTTTTGCGTTACTGTCACCTTCCTGTCAGCTTTGACCAGTCCCCGGACATCGGCAGTTTCTGAGATACTCAAGTCCGGCACCAACAATTATTCCACGGTCAAAGTCACTTATATTAAATTTCTTCCCGATTGTGACATTTGGTCTGAAAAACAGCTGAACCTCTTGCCCATGTCTGCTATCAGGCATGCTTTTATGCATTTAGTTGCTGCCAAACGATTGGCTGATTAAATATTTGCACGCTGATGCACAGGTATACCTAATAAAGTGCTCAGGAAGTGTATAAAACAGGCCAAAGATGAAAAAGAAGTCTTGTACGAGTAGAAGTTTATCAATTAATTTTGTCTTCTGTTCACCCTGCAGGCTTCAGCTGAGCTCACATAGACCAGAGCCAGAGGAGGGCCTTTCCTATGGGGCTTGGCATTCAGTCCATGGGCACCCAGTTGACCAGTGGCGGTCGCTACATAATGATGAACACGGATTGCTAAGTAATTCAACCCTCCTGTTGCCTGGGCAACACACCGCTGCAGTATGGGGCTGCAGTTGGCACTGGCACAGCCTGGTTTTGACCCCGTTTTGACCTCCTGGTTTTGACCCCGGACCGGGCACCGCTGTGTGGTGCTCCCTTAACCAAACAAGCCAAATTAGTCCCATTCCTCTCTCCCCAGCGAGGTGGTAAGCAGACAGAAACAGCCAGACGACACAAAGCTTTACCTTCAGTTTCTCTGTTCAGCTGCAGGTGGAGGGGAGAAAAGCAGCTGTAATTCACTGACATATAGAATCAGAACACAACAGTAACACATCACCAGGAAAACAAGCGAAACGCTGCCTGTGTTAAACGCACACACTCTGAATATCATCCCCATTAATTAACATACAGTACAGGGTTAACAGCACAGGACAAACACTAATTCTCATCAAGTTCATTATTACATTGTGAATAAAGCTCCCGGCAATGCACACAGATATTTAAACTGAGCAAGCCTGTGGCCTTCACTAGCCAAATCATCTGTAATGTGGTTAATTTCAGCCCTCCAAGATGTAGTAAGACTGTTATTTAATTGGGATAGACTGGGAGGGGGTGGTTCTGACAGTACCCTGGACAAAAAACTGTTTTTCCCCAAGCACGATTGATTCACTAATTTAATTAGCTTTTTTCGTTTTTTCTCATGATTCCCAAAAGAAAAAAGCACTCAAATCATCAGCAGTTCAGCCGCACTCAGTACATGGCCAAACAGCAAGTGGGGGCTATGTGGCAGTGCATTGTGGGAAAGCTGCACCACATCCAATGAGAAAATGTCAGGTCTATTATAAGCATAATGGACCGAAATCAACCCATTAACTGAATTAATTGATTTCAATTGATACTGGAAATCATTTTTCTGGAATAAATAATCTATTAATGGTGTCATATGTGCAGCCTGGAGTATATTGTGCAGGATATATTGTAATATGGCCTAATAAGGACCTGTTCTGCAATATGTGAAATGGAAATACCACATACAGAATAATAAGCCTATATACACTCAGTAAGCATTTCATTAGGCCTTTATTAGCCTTTTTTTAAACTTAATTCTGCTGTTATAGCCAACCCACTTAGAGGTTTGACACATTGCGTGTTCAGAGATGCTCTTCTGCATACCAATATTGTAATGTGTGCTTATTTGCATTACTGTCACCTTCCTGTCAGCTTTGACCAGTCTGACCCTTCTTCTCTCATTAACAAGGTGTTTCTGCCCGCAGAACTGCTGCTCACTGGATGTTTTTTGTTTTTTGCACCATTCTCTGCAGATTCTAGAGACCGTGGGGCATGAAAAACCCAGGAGTTTCTGAGATACTCAAGCCAAACCATCTGGCACCAACAATCATTCCACATTCAAAGTCACTTAGATCACATTGTATTTTCATAAGGTGAAATTGGGTTTGTTTGGAAAAATAACAGTAGTTTGTTTAAAGGTGTGGGGACCAATCAAATGATTGGTGAACTCAGACACCAAGATTGGAGACCTGGCCTGTGTTGTTGCCAAAACACAGTGATATGTAGTCCTGTGTGTGTAGTCAGCTTTAGTACAGCGCTGAACATAAAACACACGCTATACAAGCTAACCGTGAGGCCGTTAGCTCTTTGTGAGGAGGCCTGGGGCCCCTTCAGCACTGACAAGCAGTGTCCTGGGGACGGTGTGAATCAGCTGTTCTCTATATACGGTGTGGGCCTGTTTGCATCTGCTTCAGTCTGTACCAACATACACATTCCTCCTCCAGACACACTGCGCCACACGGTGCCCCTCCCCCAACCCTATTCACACACACGCTGCCATGTTAAATACAACCCATAGATTTCATATTGATTCTTACTTATGATTCGTACTTATGATCCCAACTGTACTCACACAGTTAACATAGAACATTTCCCAGCGTAACTCTAGATGATCTGTTTTGAAGTCCAGGAAGATAATGAATGAAACCAGTATTCCTTACGGACTTCTCATACAGACTTGGCTTAAAAAGCTTTAACTCTTTAGTTTCTGAGAATATCGGAAAAGGGTTAGGCCTATACAGATCACTCAGTCTAATCTCTGATGGTCTTCTGTTAACTTTGAAGGCAGATTTGATTTAGAGTTTCATTACATTACATTTACATTATTGGCATTTGGCAGACGCTCTTATCCAGAGCGACGTACAACAAAGTTTCATTGTTGACAGTGATTGCATATAAATAACACCATACCCCAGTCTAAACTTTGCCTGTGAATTTAGATGTTGGAAATATCCGAATTAAATGGGGTCAACACACATCCAACAGCAACACTGTAAACTCTAAATTTAAATGACACCATTTCTAAAATTAGTTATAGTGACCAACTATGTTCACAAACCGACTGCAACCATATGCCACCTCAACACTAGGCCGGTCTTAATTAGTTTGAATGCGTATTCTACGCACCAGAATTAGACTGGTGCGGTCTGCTTTGAAGTGCAGAAGTGACATGTAGCTTAATTTGTTGCCAGCAGTCGCAAAGTTACTTCGTTAGCTAAGCAGCTAACAGTCTAACAGTGGCTCACGACCATGCCGATTATAATGTATGAATGCAAAGCAACGCAGCATCTTCAAAAAAAAAAGTAAAACGCTAAAATATTTGCCTTCAGTATACATTAACAACTGTGACGTATCAACTGCTTGGGTTTTCAATCTCTATTAACAACGGTATGACAGAATACAGTAAAACCATTCACCCTACTGCCTGCTGCTGCAGCTAGCTGGCTAGTCGTAAATCTCTTGTACACCTGTAACAAAACATATAACGGTAGCATATACAGCCAAAGAGATGCAGTGAAGCTAATTTACCGGAGCACAGGAAACACTGGACGCTTCTTAAACCACGCTGGAGTCGAATACTTTCTGGATTGCCTGGAAATCAGTTTATCCTCAAAGATGTGCGCAAAGTACGGACGGCGAGCAGGGTTTGCACTCTGCAGTCAGTCCTGCAGCGCAGCATAGCCCTGCCCAGTGGGGGAGGGACACTGAAATGTCAGCGCTAGGGCTCAAGCGGCGACAGAGATTGCGGTTTAAAGTGCCAGGACCACAGCGTGGGAGGCTACCCAAGTACCCTAAGAATACTGTCTACTGTATTTTCACACACAGAAAACTAGACTACAGAAGCGATTAAAGGTGCACAACAAGAAAGTGAAAGGCTAAACAAAAAGCTATACTAAAATAATTATAGTTTTCTGTAGCCTTGAATTATTAAATAACAATTCAAGGCGGCAGAAATAGAGATTCCGCTTTTAGGCTCACTGCATTCTGAATACCACTTGCCTGTAAGCAATGTGACCTGAATGCAATGATGTGTCATTCTTTTATTGAGACCGATAGATCTTATTGACAGAAGCAGTGCTAATACATGCAATGAAAAGGTAAAGCAATATAAATCGATATTTGTTCGGTTTTTTGTTTGAATTATTTAGGCGCTAGCTAGGCTACAGCGCAGGAAACGATTAGCGGTCTGATGAAACTTTACGATGCTAATCTTTAATGGCGATCCTGGATCTCACCCATCTTTCCGGCCCAAAGTCAGCATGCAAAGCGCGGCGCTGCAGGCAGGCTATCCCCGCGCGGCCCGTGAGATTACATTCCGCGCTCAAGATAACAGCCATCAGAAAGAGAAGCCGACATTTGAGTGGCAGAAAATAACATTACAGAATAGCAGCACGTCTTATTCTTAAGGTATTTCAAATACGTATTTCACATGAGTGTCAACGTAAAACCTTTCACGGCAAAATACAACCAAATACTGCAATTCATCACATCGAACCTCAAAAAACACACAGCATAATTCTCACTTGCAGACACTGCGCACTAATGCACTCAGAATAAACACTGACACAAAAAAGCAACAAACAGAGCTCATAGCATGACTGAAACTTTTATTTATGCGGTCTGGTCATGTCAGCATTACAAAAGATGATGATCTCTGTCCAACATACAACATTATGCAGCATTTATAATACGTCATACAACTTTAGTGCAGTAAAATCTTAAAAACTCTTATGACAAAACCTTATTGAAATGATCAGTATAATGGCCTGTAACTTCTGTGCCGAGGTCTTCTAGATCATAGAAAATGACAGCCACTAGAAAACAACAAAAGATAAACAAAACAATAAATTAGCGTTGAGCTTCTTTGCATCTTGAATCAAATCGGATAACTAAAGGGCAGACTTTATTATGATGCATATGTAACTGGCAGGTCTATTCGTCATACTGTCTATAAAAATATCAGTTTAAAAAATAAAGTATCATAAAAGTTATTTACCTGAAAGAAGTCCAGCTCTATGGAACCACTCTGATCCACATCTAGCTTCTTGAAGACTTCTACAGATAAGAGAGAAGTTTTAACTCAGCACTGGTCTGGCGATCATTCGTTTTTAAAGCACACACACGTCAGAGGTTCATTATGGAAGCCACCTGTCAGACCTATATGGTATTCCTTCTTGATCTAATTGGACCTTGAACCCTAAACCACACTGGCCGTGTTTCCCGAACGCGTTAAGAACGTTCTTAAGCTAAGAAAGTTCTTAAGGACCTTCTAATTGACGGTCCTTAAGAACTTTCTTAGCTTAAGAACGTTCTTAACGCGTTCGGGAAACGCGGCCATTTTCCACAAAGTTGTGTAGTTTCCTGTATTAATACAACATACAAATAATTTATACATGCAGTAAATGATCACCGTATTACAGATAGTTATAGGAGGCTAATGGTAAATGATCACCGTATTACAGATAGTTATAGGAGGCTAATGAAAGATTAAACAAAACCTTTTACATATACGTCCAGCGGAACATCTGAACCTACTGAACATCTGAACTTACTGAACATCATCTCCAGACGCATGAGGCAAGACACAAAGTTATCAAAGTCCATGGTCATGTCAGGTTCACCGTAGCGGGCCACCAGGATCTGATGAATAGTGTCGTTTAGACTGAAACCTGGAGGGGTTGCAGACAAGAGCAACAAGAGAAAGAAGAAAATAAAATGAAGAAAAAAAGGAAAGTAAGAGGAAGGATGACTACTACCGTCCAGAAATCTGTAGGATGAACACAACACGACCATTTCACAATGAATACTAATCAAATCATGCACCATTGATGGGAGCAGAGAAAGCCAAATTCAGGAATTCCTGTGAAAAATAAGCTGAAACATTTGAGCCGTCGTCACTGAAGCTTGTGCTAATCGCTCCCTATAGCAGTCCCAGCTCTGTCACTGAGGCTCTCTAGAACAATCTCCAGCCCCCTACAGCCCCCTGCAGCCCCCTACAGCTCCATACAGCCCCCTACAGCCCCAGACAGCTCCCTACAGTTCCATACAGCTCCATACAGCCCCATACAGCCCCATACAGCTCCATACAGCCCCCTACAGCTCCCTACAGCCCACTACAGCTCCATACAGCCCCCTACAGCCCCATACAGCCCCATACAGCCCCCTACAGCTCCCTACAGCTCCATACAGCCCCCTACAGCTCCATACAGCTCCCTACAGCCCCCTACAGCTCCATACAGCCTCCTACAGCTCCCTACAGTTCCATACAGCTCCCTACAGCTCCATACAGCCCCCTACAGCCCCCTGCAGTTCCATACAACTCCATACAGCTCCATACAGCCTCCTACAGCTCCCTACAGTTCCATACAGCTCCCTACAGCTCCATACAGCCCCCTACAGCTCCCTACAGCCCCCTACAGCCCCCTACAGCTCTGCCAATATCACTGAGGTTTCCTTCCACAGCCATGCTGCAATGCAAGCTGGGATACCATTTGCTTCATTCATGGTGGAGCCACACCTGCTTGCATTACCTGGATGCCCACCTGCATGCGGACTTACCTGCGGCCTTCAGAGCCATGCGCATCTCCGGTGTGCTCATGTTCCCTGATCCGTCCAAATCATTCGTCTTGTAGATCGACTGCAAGAACAAAGACTGCATGCAGACATTGTAGAACCCAGCGTTTACATGACGACACTGCAAACTACGACACCTAACCCATCTCCTCATCCATCAACTCTGTAACAGTCAACAACTTCACCTGTCCAAGAAGGGCGATTACAGACCCAAAAGAAAATGATAGCATTTAATTTATTTCATTATTATCTATGGTATGGCTTTACTCAGAAGTAAACCTCCCAAAGGACATTAATCACCTGCTCTCAGTACTTATGAATGAATGTTGTATTGAGCCATGAGTTATGAACTGTAGTTACATGGCTTATTTAAGCAAAGAAATGTGGGTTGTGTTTATTGCACAGTCACTTTGCATTGAATGCTTAGTCAGATAAATGATTGAAATGGTTTAACCCTTCAGAAGTATGAAATAAACCTCTACTTTAACCAGTATTCAAAAACGTCTTTCACTTGATTGTACATTTTGGTTGGTGAAGAATCTGTAGTTAAATGGTTTGATTATCAGGCTGTGTTTCAAATGGTCCACTAGTTCCCTGTAGAGTTAGGTTGTCAGCAATTTCTTTTAAGATCTCAAATATGGGATTGGAATGTTCTTAATTGAATATCCTAATGCTGCTATAAGAATCACCACAGGTAAGTTCTACAACACTTGGAATTATGAAAAAAAATAACAATAAAAAAGGGTAAATTGGCTGCCACATTAGTTGGTCTGCAATGTGCCCTATACAGCTCCAGAATGTTTCTTACCAGGTACTTCTGTACCTTCTTCCACAGGGTGGCAAACTCACCGATCCCCAGCTTTGCGTTACCGCTGTCCTGCCAAAGAGTCAAGGAGATCTGGGACACGCAGTAAACCCTGTATGCAGTATGGCATACAATTATTCATTCCCTTTACTTTCAATTTCATAATCCTGGTGTATGATCCCTGATTATTTGCAAAGGAATGTGAACATGAACGTGAAATTTTACTTGAACTATACTCCAGATAGTCAAAATGACACTTCCATATAATAGTCATCAATGACAGTGGTACAGCTCATGTGTTACTATAACAGTGTCATAATGTTCAATGCAATTTTCCAAAACAATTTTTCTGCACACATTATGACAGTGTTATGAAGTCTGTCAGAAGCAGTACTATTCATACTATGCTTACGACCCTGTAATGTAGGCTTTATGACCCTGTAATGTAGGCTTCATGACCCTGTAATGTAGGCTTCATGACCCTGTACTGTAGGCTTCATGGAGTACAGCAGTGAGCAGTGAAACTCTGAAAACATGCCCATTCTGCGCAGGAAGGATACATCCATGAGGTTGACCATGATCCTACAGGTGTCGAGACTGAATCCGTCCGTTTTTATGTCAGAACCTGCAACACATTCGCCATCTTTAACCGTTCCGATGACAAAAAGATTCTACCGAGTTGCAGAGAGAAGAAAAAGCTCACGTTTGGCGATGATTTTGTTGAAGATAGTCTTCAGCTCTACTGCAGATATCTCCATGTCCTGGAAGCATGAAGCACAGAGCACATTAATCATTACAGGTAGATTGTTCCTATCCAGCATCTGACACAGCATAAGTTCCAATACTCCAGACAAGCTCACTATAGCATAGAACAGTATTTGAATCCCAAATAATTATATATTCCACCCAGGTCTATGTTATACCACTTTTACATGTTTATGTATTATCCACGTATACAGTGGGATATATACTGAAACCATTCAGATTAAGTACCTTGGTAAAGGGTACTACTGCAGAGTCCTAACATGCAACCTTTTGGTGACGAGACCTAAACTACCATAACCATTAAACTGCACTGTTTCTGAGCTCACTTCAGCCCTTTATGGTCTGAGTCTTCTGAGTTTAAATGAGGAATCTTTTCATAATATTTCTCATGTTGCCAAGTAATGTTTCGTCCTGGTTTTAGTTCCCACCAATCACACATTATTGGAAGCAATGTCATCTTCGATTTTTGATGGACTGCCATAAGCAGGTAAGCTCTAGTGCCATTGTAAAAGGTTTTAAAAACACTTAACACTTACACTTCCAGCCAGTTTAGTGAAGAGGCCTCTAAACCCGGCATCCACTTCTTCCTCAGATACAATCTCCTGATAAAATACACACACACACACACACACACACACACACACACACACACACACAAGCATTTACGACACAAAAATCCCAAATCATGACATCATATAGATAATGGATGTAAACACTACTCACGTCATCCAGCTCTGCTTCCACTGGGTCATCGCAGGGCCTGAGAGAGAGAGAGAGAGAGAGAGAGTGAGGGAGGGAGGGGGGGGGAGAGGAGAAATAGAGAATTTACACCGGTATAACTACGCAGACAGAAGTGGCAGGCGCACTCTCGATGACGATTTCAGCGCGAGAACGCTTCAGTGTGAATAACTGCAATTTCTCCTTTTCTCATCAGTTTGATTTCATTTGAATTTGCCGATAAGGGCTGTTAGATGGTGAGATGGATGTGGCAGACATTGCAGGATGCATGAATTATAATTACTTTAATATCTACATTATTTCTAGTTACAAACATGGCAAAACCACTTGTTCCAGACTGCTGGAAAACAATTAAGTCTTTGTGCTTTTACTTAATCAGACAGGTATACTGAAAACACAGTTCACCTCTGCAGTGACAGCCCACATGGACATGGATCGCACAGCCAATCTTAGGGCCGATTCGGGGGCCAGACTCACAGAGCGCGCTCATGTGATTTCGCCCAGGAGCTAACGGGGTTAACACTGCTTTCAAAATTACTGCCAGGGAATCTTTAATGAGTGCCAGGACCTATATTTCAACCCAAGGACAGCACCTTTTGTGCTAGGATTTATATTTGTCCAGAGGGAAGAGTGCCCCCTACTGGCTCAACAGCACATCAACCTTTCCACAGGTCTCTGATGTACGAACCAAACCCACGCCTGCTTAATCTAATTGTTTAATTCACTAATTCACATTTGTGGAAAAATATAGTGCAGTCCATAAGTATTTCTATTATCTTGTCTCTGGACACAAGCGCACTGGATCTGCAATGACACGATGAAATGAACAGAATGTGTACCGCTGTCTAAATACTGACGGTCTGCGCTGTAGATGCACATATTTCTACGCATATCTCATGTAATGGGCGCAGGGCTTACTGAGTTTCACTCTGCTTCTCGGAGAAGACGCGGATGCAGAAATCTCCGTCCATGTGCGGCTCGAAGGTGGAGGGCACGATGAGGTACTCTCCAGGGGGCATTTTGAAGCGCGTGCTGACCTCGCGCAGGTTGATGAAGGTCTCGGACCGCGCCTTCTGCCCGTGCGTCATGAAGTAGTTCTTATCCAGGTGCACCTCCCTCTGCCCGCGAAACTGACAGGAGAAAGAGCCAATCAGGATGAAGAGGTAAGCATGACAGACAACGCCATGGCCCGCCTTCAGAATGAATACCTCACGAGCAGGGAAGACTCACAAAACGTCTGGCCACAAACGCAACTGGACAAAATGGTTCTGATTATGTCACCCTAGTAACACAGTCAAAACAAGATAGTACCGCTGATTTCCTTCTGTTTTTCCCTGGATTTGGCCAAAATAGACGTCATTTAGTACAAGGAACATAAAATTCATAAAAAGTCATTTCCAACTAATATATTTCAGCAGGAAAATATTTGACATGATGATGATATTCAGAGCAAAGCTGATGTTGAAACCGCAGGGAGTCTGTATGTGATCAGAATGTTCTTAATCGCAGGCTAAGATGCAGCAGACTTGCGGTTGCAGTTTGCTGCAGTTGCACACCGGGGACCGGGGTTCGATTCCCGGTCCTGCCAAAAAGCCAAGTTTGGCCGGCTCACGTGGAGCAGCATAATTGGCTCGCTGCTCTAGGGGGAGGGACTTGGCAGGGTTAGTAGATCGCCGCACAAAAAAGCACCTTGGGCGCCTCGGAATCAGAAGAAGAAGGCGTGTCGCTCTCGTAGGGCCACCGAGGGACGGGGTGTGGGCGGTGTATCTAATACTAGCTCTAATCGAATTAGACGGGGTACAATTGGCTACCAAATTGGGTGAAAAAAAGGGAAAAAAAAGAATGTTCTTAATTGAAGTTCTAGAACATTCTAGAAACATTGAATCTAGTAAAAAAAAAAAAAAAACCCTGTTCTTCAAAGGATTAAAATAAAATAAAAGGATAGCTGTGCTGTTCGTTCATCCCCACCCATTTGACCTCAGATTGACCTGCACATCCAGTGAGCTGATCTGATTGGTTCTAGACGTCTCACCTGGGGTGGAACCTGAAACACAGTGAAAAACAAGAATTAACAAACCAACAAGAAGAATTTGGACCTCACAAATCCCGATGCATTACGTTCAAACACGATTATAACAGTAAGTGCATATCATGTGTGAGTAAGCCTTAAAACCTCCTGGTGCATCTCCCCCACCAGTCTGGCAGTCCAGCCATGGGGGTCCAATGCCTCAGATTACTGACAATTATTTTCAGAAATTTTGAGAAGAAAATTCTTCTTTTCCTGATTTCACGTTTTGTGTCGCAACATATTTTTGTTGATCAATTCTGAGGGATCTGCAAGATCATTTTAACATTTTAGCAGTGTCTCCAAATATGCATTTGTTCCAGGTGTGTGGCAGAGGCCAGGGGTGAGGGGTCAGGGGTCAGAGGTCACCTCGTAGATGGCAAAGCCGATGGTGTTCATGTCCTGGCCCATCTTCCTCAGGCGACGCCGGTTCTTCTGGATCAGTCCCACCAGGAAGGTGCAGCCCGCCTCGTTATCGTCCGGGTCATCGTCCTCCTCCTCCAGGGTGATCTTAAACTGGGGGTTCATCCAGAACGTGTCTGCGGGGGGCAGGATGCGGCTTAAATATGGCCTTTTACACTCAGCCCTTATCAAACCAAAAGCACTTTTACACACACACACACACCCATACACGCACACAAACTCAGGCTAGGAATGTAACAAATCATCAGTTTTTGTAATTACCATCCCATTTTTTAAACGGTTAACCGGTTAACCGATATTGCTTATGGCCGCTAGGGGTCGTATGTTTTTTTTTTTTAATTTATTTTATTTGAACTGGATTACTGATCAATGAAATTGCATTTTATAGTAAGTCAGCCTAATTACCAAATTAAATATTTACATTTAAATTGACATTGTGCAGTGTACCCTCACAGTTGCAGAAATCTGTTGTGAAATCCCTGTGGTTTACGTCCAAGCTGGTCGATCGTGTGTCATTTTTAAAAATGCATCGGTTAAAATTATAATTCTTCATGTTTTCATCCCTCTTCTCCGTCTTCTGCCTGAAAGACCTGATTGGCATGAAATCTGTAAATATGCTGCTGTTAACAACTACGGGGTTGTGCACTCAAAATTCCGTGGTCACGCAATATTTGCTATTTTACCATAGGCGGCTGGTCTAATGATTTTACTTGAATGCCAATGCAGGTACAATACAGAGTACAATTTCATATATTCTCATGTGACGGTAAACTTGCATTTTATATGCCAATGCATTTTATATGGCGTGGGACAATCATGGTGGTGAGATTAACGTGTGAAAGCAGGGAATTTTCGCTTTCAATACCCGATGACAAATAGCCTAATGATAATTTATTGCTTTATTTATTTTTATGTAGATACCGCATAGTGGAAAGCGAAGTTCGGTTTGCCGTAGTTTAAATTCGCGTGTCAACGAATAAACACGGATGAACAAACGCCATAGAATAAGCCATAAATGAACTAACAGCTACAGATTTAAAACACACAGAAATTATTTAACAACTGTAGTATTGTAGCATTCAATTCCATGCGGTGTTTGCATTCTTAACCCTCTGAAATGGTCGCAGATTGCTTGCTTGTACAACTATAGCTTGTGGATTTCAATGTAAACAGCGTATTGTAATATTTTGTGCAATGATGTATTGCTTTGTATTTTTATGTAGATACAGCATAGTGGAAAGCTACGTTCAGTTTGCCGTAGTTTGAATTCGCGTGTCAACGAATAAACACGGATCTTCTGTGAACCTTAGGAAACGACATAACGTTACAATTAGCCATTAGTCAACCATTAGCCATTAGTCAACATAAATTATTTGATAACTCTAATACTGTAGCATTCAATTTCCTGTGGTGTTTGCATTTTAAACCCCCTGAAATGGCCAGATTGCTTGTTGAAACTACTGAAGCTAGTCGGTTGCTAGTTTATGCACGCAATAATACGTGCATTTATTTTAAATTAAGCTTACAATTTCACCATCAGAAAAAAAATATCGGTCATCGGTTATTCATTTTTTTGTAACCGGTTACAAATCAGTTCCGGTTAACCGTTTAACCGTTCACACGCCTAACTCACACACACAAACACACACACACACGCATACTCACACACACACACACACACACACACACACACACACACACACACTCACACACACTCACACACACTCACTCACTCACATAGTCCTCCACAGGTACACACACACACACACACTCACACACACACATACACACACACACACACACACACACACACTCACACACACACAGACACACACACACACACTCACAGGGGTGGTTCCGGCAGCCCCCTGCAGTGGAGCCCCTCCTCCAGCTGCCGTTGTAGTTGCAGATGCTCCAGTGTTTGTAGTTGTCACTGGTCAGAGCGTCTGGGGTCAGAGTGCAGATCTCCAGGCGTGAGTAATGCCGCAGGAACTCTGTAAATGACATCCTGAAAGACACAGTGTTACATCACTGACAGCGTTAGCGTTATGTCACTGACAGCGTTACATCTCTGACAGCGTTACTTCACTGACAGCCTTAGCATTACATCACTGTCAGCCCAGGTCGGCTCATGTCACCCCACTCCTCATTGGCCTCCACTGGCTTGCCCCACCTTACATCCAATCCTTAATCACTCCCTACTCCCCAGCTAGACCACTCCAGTCTGCCAGCTCTGATCGCCTTATGGTTCCCTCACTACGAGCACCTGGTGGTCGAGCTGCACGTTCATGCCTGTTTTCCGTTCTGGTTCCTCAGCAGTGGAATGACTTGCCTACCACGGTCAGGACAGCAGAATCCCTCCCCCAATTTCATGATGCTTTAGCTTGTGGAAGAACCTATGCACTTGTAAGTCGCTTTGGATTAAAAGCGTCTGCCAAATGACTAAAATGTAAATATAAATGTACAGCGTTACGTCGATAGCGTTATGTCGACAACGTTACGTCAGTGACAGATTCAAACCCAAAAGTTGTGTTGCAACTCCTAAACTTGCAGATATGGAGCTAAACATTAGCAAAGTAATCTGGAAATTTTCTTTATAAAAAGGCTTTGCTCTTGAAAATTAATGCACAGTACACAATTGGCCTTAAGTACTTTCAAATATACAGTATATTGCATATTGTAATGCATATAAAGCATTAATTATGCTTGAATATAATTGAAATGAGTTATGAACAGAAGCCTGGTTCACCGTACCAGAACTCTCCATCGTCGGCTCTGATGTTGTCCCGCTCCGAAGGATCGACCTGGTTCCACTCAGACGAGCTGCACGGGGGCAGAACACAGCAGTGTGAGCTGCGCCCGGGACAGAGCCCGGGACAGAGCCCGGGACAGAGCCCGGGACAGAGCCCGGGACAGAGCCCGGGACAGAGCCCGGGACAGAGCCCGGGACAGAGCCCGGGACAGAGCCCGGGACAGAGTCAGTTTAGCCGCATTCAAACACCCCGGGGCGTCAGAAGAACCAGAGAGAGAGGAGACCTACAGACACATCTATGAATCCTTTCAGAAACGTTTGTAGTGTCGGAACTATGCTGGGGCAGTCTACAGCGCAGTGTCCCACTTCACTGGGCCCCGGAAGGTTATTGGTACAAGCCCCAGTGTAGCCACAATAAGACCAGTGCAGCTGTTGGGCCCTTGAGCAAGGCCCTTAACCCACATTGCTCCAAGGGGGCTTGGCCCCTGCTTAGTCTAATCGACTGTAAGTCGCTCTGGATAAGAGTGTCTGCTTAATAACTGTAATGTAATGTTGGGACAGATGTGACAGGGACATACCTGTCACTCCAGGCTCCAGTCCACTCCACCTGCCCCCACGGGTTCCGCACCCTCACCAGCTTCTCCCGGCGTCCACGGTAACCCACCTGAGACATGGGCGGGAATGCAATTCACTCACTGCCTTGATCCAAACACATGAACATTAAATGCAAATAGTGATTCAGCAAGTGTAATAAGACAGGATGCTCATTATGCCTGTGACAGGATGCTTCATATGCTACACCACTGTGTGTGACAGGATGCTCCATATGCTACACCACTGTGTGTGACAGGATGCTCCATATGCTACACCACTGTGTGTGACAGGATGCTCCATATGCTACACCACTGTGTGTGACAGGATGCTTCATATGCTACACCACTGTGTGTGACAGGATGCTTCATATGCTACACCACAGTGTGTGATGGGATGCTCCATATGCTACACCACTGTGTGTGACAGGATGCTTCATCTGCTACACCACTGTGTGTGACAGGATGCTTCATATGCTACACCACTGTGTGTGATGGGATGCTCCATATGCTACACCACTGTGTGTGACAGGATGCTTCATATGCTACACCACTGTGTGTGACAGGATGCTCCATATGCTACACCACTGTGTGTGACAGGATGCTCCATATGCTACACCACTGTGTGTGACAGGATGCTCCATAGGCTACACCACTGTGTGTGACAGGATGCTCCATACGCTACACCACTGTGTGTGACAGGATGCTCCATATGCTACACCACTGTGTGTGACAGGATGCTCCATATGCTACACCACTGTGTGTGACAGGATGCTTCATATGCTACACCACTGTGTGTGACAGGATGCTTCATATGCTACACCACAGTGTGTGATGGGATGCTCCATATGCTACACCACTGTGTGTGACAGGATGCTCCATATGCTACACCACTGTGTGTGACAGGATGCTCCATACGCTACACCACTGTGTGTGACAGGATGCTCCATACGCTACACCACTGTGTGTGACAGGATGCTCCATATGCTACACCACTGTGTGTGACAGGATGCTCCATATGCTACACCACTGTGTGTGACAGGATGCTCCATACGCTACACCACTGTGTGTGACAGGATGCTCCATATGCTACACCACTGTGTGTGACAGGATGCTCCATATGCTACACCACTGTGTGTGACAGGATGCTCCATACGCTACACCACTGTGTGTGACAGGATGCTCCATACGCTACACCACTGTGTGTGACAGGATGCTCCATACGCTACACCACTGTGTGTGACAGGATGCTCCATACGCTACACCACTGTGTGTGACAGGATGCTCCATATGCTACACCACTGTGTGTGACAGGATGCTCCATATGCTACACCACTGTGTGTGACAGGATGCTCCATACGCTACACCACAGTGTGTGATGGGATGCTCCATAGGCTACACCACTGTGTGTGATGGGATGCTCCATACGCTACACCACTGTGTTTGATGCTTTCATAAGGAAAGCGGAGCGCTGCCCTACCTCCATAGCGCCGGTCAGAGAGTAGGCGTGCCCTTTCACCAGCTTCTGATAGGTGATGGCCTCGGAGTCCGCAGCACTGGTGATCTGGACAGAGAGAGAGACGGATCCTAAATCAGAGTCGGCGCACTTAGACCTTGGTCAATAAGGTAACCGTTTTGGATTCTAACATCTTTCTATACTTCACTGAGCTTGTCTGTAATCTGTTAAATGCTCCCAAAACAATTACGTAACTGACCCAGGTCTGAATTCACACTAAACTTCTAACAATGGTGCCCAGCCCTGTTCCTATTACCAACCTACTGCCCTGTAGGTTTTCATTTCAACTGATTCTACAAATTGATATCTGAAGTAGCTCTCTAGCTGTCAAATGAGATGTGGGACAGAATCAGGGTTGGGCATACAAACTTGCACGCCCTTTATATTGTACATTCATAAGAATGCCACATCTGTATGGGTCCTAAAGTTCTGAAACTACTGGTACAGCCAAACAGATTTAAGTGACTGGTGGAAAATCAATTTCAACCTATTGTGAAACGTATTCAAACATTGTTCATCATGCATAATTAATACACTCAGCTGATACAGCTTTGCTTTTAAAATAAAATGACACTTCAGCTCATCACTGAAAGGCAGAGATGATGGATGGACAGGAAGTACTTCTACAGACAAAGCAGCCCCCCCTCCCCCAGGGACAAGAACACACAAACAACAACAGCATTTAAACTGAGGAGAAACCAGGCCAAAGCCGTACATGACATAAGGTAATGATGAGAACCCGCCATTCAGCCCAGCAATGCTCGCCTTTTCCCACTAAAGTGAACCTACTGCTCAGTCTGCCTAAAAGCTCAATAGTATCTAGCACTGTATCAAGCCTGGTCTTTAAAACCCCCCCAGTTTCTGCCTCCACTACATGTCCTGGCAGGCTCTTCCACACAGGGACGTTCCACTGGGCCTAAAGCCCTGAGGGTCCGTGGGCCTCAGCGACGGGCCGGCCTTACGCACGTCGATGGAGCAGCCCAGCAGGGCGCCGGCCTCCAGGGCCTTCCGGATGATCTGGAACATGTTGGACGGGGCCTTCTTCAGGTCGTAGTTCTCCGCGATGCCGCCGGTGAAGTCCTCAAAGCCCTCGGTGGTGGAGCCCCCGGACAGAGCCTCGTAGCAGCCGTTCACCCTGCAGACAGACCCACAGGCCTCAGACCCACCCAATCCAGCCAGGCCCACCCGGCCCAGCCAGACCCACCCGGTCCAGCCAGGCCCACCCAATCCAGCCAGACCCACCCAATCCAGCCAGACCCATCCAGTCCAGCCAGACCCACCCGGACCAGCCAGACCCACCCAATCCAGCCAGACCCACCCAATCCAGCCAGGCCCACCCGGTCCAGCCAGACCCACCCAATCCAGCCAGGCCCACCCAATCCAGCCAGGCCCACCCGGCCCAGCCAGACCCACCCAATCCAGCCAGGCCCACCCGGTCCAGCCAGACCCACCCAATCCAGCCAGACCCACCCAATCCAGCCAGGCCCACCCGGTCCAGCCAGACCCATCCGGTCCAGCCAGACCCACCCTGTCCAGCCAGACCCACCCAATCCAGCCAGACCCACCCAATCCAGCCAGGCCCACCCGGTCCAGCCAGACCCATCCGGTCCAGCCAGGCCCACCCTGTCCAGCCAGACCCACCCAATCCAGCCAGACCCACCCAATCCAGCCAGGCCCACCCGGTCCAGCCAGACCCACCCAATGCAGCCAGGGACAGCACTGCAGGGCATCACGACCCCCCTTCCTGCAACCGGGGTCTGATTCCCAGCTGGGGCAGGGATCTCATGCTCTGAGAGGGTCATGTTGTGACGCTGACCTTGCTCTACAGGGCGGCCTGCAGCATAGTGGCTAAGGCACATGACTGGGAGCTGAAAGGTTTACCCGGTGTAGCCACGATAAGATCAGACAGCTGTTGGGCCCAGTTATTTCTAAATGGTCTAATCGTCATAATTTGAGTCAAGATTGTTATGAAATTTAGGCAGTGACTGCTGTGTAATGCAGGTAGTAAATGCAATGGGTAGCAATTGTAATGGTATTTAGGTAGTTATTTCAGCATTCCAACTGAAAGTCTTACAGAATGAAGGTAGCTACTATAGAATAATAATCCTATACTATTATAGGATTTTGGGAGCAATTTTTGGTGAAGATAATTATAGGATTCAGGTAGCAAGTGCTGTGGGATTTTGGAAATGCAATTCTTCATTTATACATCTTCTGCTTTAAGAATGCTCTCTACACCAGTGATTTCCGACCTTGTTCCTGGAGATCTACCTGTTTTCATTTCAACCCAAATTTGGCACACCTGATTCAGCTCAATGTCATCTCTTGCTGTTGAATGAGGTGTGTTCACTCACAGTTCAACATAACAACATGCCAGAGACAGTGAGGCCTACTCACTTGGCGTAGGCCTTCTCCAGCAGGGCGCTCCAGAACTCAGACCCCTCGGCTGAGTGGACGAACAGCAGCTCCCCGTCTTTGGTGGGCAGCCTGTCGTCAATCACCACATCCACCCACTCCCCAAACTGCCAGAACTGGGGGAACAGAGGACGGGTAAAAAATGTTATCTGCAATATTTTTTTTCCATTTACGGATGGCGATTACTGAGAATTTAGTAGGCTAGCAAGAACTACACTATTCCTGTGCACTCCAGACGTGCGTACACATATTCAAACATTCTTCTGTTCAGCAGGACCGTTAGCTGACAGTTTGAAAAGGTTGTGCGCAGAAATAGCAAAAAATAACAAAAATAGCTGCTGAAGGGGAAAACACCAAGAGAACAAAAGTTGACGTTATTATTTGGCAGTTACGATACACTTTAATCAATTAATTATGTTTGTTATTACCTACAAAACATAACTCACAGGTACAGTAAGAAATGAATCAGCTTGCTGGCATTGTTAGAACAAAGTCGCATCCATTTGTATTAAAAATGCGTTGGTGGCGAACTAAATAGAATGTTCATTTAAAATCATTCAACACTAACTGTTTGCTGCAAACGTTTGCTGCAAACGTTTGCCATCTTGAACACACGCCAGGTTCAGGATTGTAATATGGATGTTGGCTAACAGTGTTACCGTATGTCCTTTGCATATTAGTTAACAGCGTGTTCATGAGACTTGAGATCTGAATGACTTTAACCCGAGTCATCCGATTCACAGTCTGCCATCCTCATAACGGAATAACTCCACGGATATAAACACTGCCATACACTACACACTGCCACACACTAAACACTGCCACACACTAAACACTGCCACACACTACACACTGCCACACACTACACACTGCCACACACTAAACACTGCCACACACTACACACTGCCACACACTACACACTGCCACACACTACACACTGCCACACACTACACACTGCCACACACACTAAACACTGCCACACACTACACACTGCCACACACTACACACTGCCACACACTACACACTGCCACACACTAAACACTGCCACACACTAAACACTGCCACACACTACACACTGCCACACACTACATTTGAATGGGAAGTGTCCTGCTCTTCTAAACAACAATTATATTGTAAAAATATAATCATTCATATTATTTTTGCAGGATATCAATATTTCTTGCCTTTTTCCTGTGAAGGTGTGGTGATTTTATGGATTTAAATATCTGTTAAATGACCGAGTCATTCATGTTATTTACACTTTAAATTTAAATGGGCAAAATTGAGTCAGAAATACACAGAAATACGGACTCAGAACTGCGAGGGCAATGAACCCGTATTTCTCGTGACATAAAACAATCCAGAGGACAAACACACATTAGCGCTACAAACTCAACTTCATAAACAGATAAAATCAGCCCCCTTTTGGGATCACTAATTTGCTGATCCCCTCCCCCCCACTTCCTATTGTGATTCAAAATCCCCTTCCTTCCACCCCACCTACAGAGACAATAAGGCATCTCGGGACATACAACACGGACAGCGTTCCAGGAGGGATTTTTTTCCAAAAGTATGAGTCATGGAATTTCTGAGAGTCTGGAAGTCCTCTGCCCTTAAACCAAATCTACTTCACCCTAAACTCCACCAACACACTGACAGCAAGGCTCTGTCTATTTCAGAATAGAAGCTAATGGCTTTTCTCAGGAAAAATCAGTCAAAACCTCAAAGCCACTCCTTAAGTCTTTCCATATACACACATGCACACACACGATATGGCGGGTGTTCACAGGGGTTGAACAAGTGGTGAAACGCTTTCCATTGATATTAACAGGAGAATGTATCAGTGCAAAATGCAGTGCACTTGCTACGGTCTCATGTACTGTATGTTTAAAAACATTTTGACGCATTTGTCAGATGAGACTGCAATCAGGGTGAGTCATCTGAAAAGAGCTCAGTTTGGAAACTGCTACTTTATCACACACTTCTTCTTATTCATCATCTTTACAGCAGCAGCACAGCAACATCACTGGAGCTCTCAGTGCAGACGGCCTTTACCTGGAAGTGAAAGATGCCAGCATAGTTGTCCCCAAAGCCCTGTCCACTAGGGACAACTCTGGCCAGAACATCTTCATTGAGCGTGAGAGAGGCGATGGCGGCCAGGAGCCAGCAGTCACCTGGTAGTCACGGAAAAAAAACAACACTTTGTGAGCAATGCATCCCAGCGTAATCGTCATGGAAACAAAGCAAAGGGGGGGGGGGGGAAATGGAGGCACAGGAAAAGAACAGAATATTTGTGGTCGCTGTGGCATCGGCGCAGCTCAGAGAAAATGTTTTTTCATGCAGAATCAGCTGCACTCCACCGGCCTCAACCGGTCTGCTTCTCATGACAAGCCTGAAGGCCATCATCATCCGCCTTGGTGGAACAGACACAAGGCCAAAGTCAAGCCTGTCTCCTGCCCCCCCCCCCCCCCCCCCCCTCCAGAAAATGGTTCAAACTGCACCCCCCTTGGCCTTGCTTTCATACAGACTGGGCTTTCATAGCAGAACAACCTCCCTCTCAGCCTCCGTACGATTCAGCCCCGCTTGATCACTTCTCAAAACCACCCCCATCCTGGCTCATGACCAAATCTAGGGAAATCGTGTGCACATAAACGCCGCGATAGTTCGCAAGCGGAATACTTTTTTCATCTCCTGAAAATGTGTCGTTCACAATTTAACATGCGTCTCACATAAAGTTGTGCCAAGTGAAGTGTTCTGAATTTCCGTGTGAAACGGAAATGTAATGCTGAATTCTGAAACACACATCGGTAAAATGACAGGATGAAGCTACAGCGTAGCGTTGGCTTGTTTTGCTCATTCCCATTGGGCTCTGTAACTAAACACAGCAGCCCACAAGCTTGGCACAACACGCGAGGCTTTTTAAATAAAAACAATGGCCAACATTTTTTCAAAACCGCATATTTGGTGAATGAGTGTGTTTGGCGTTGGGATCGCGCTTCCTCCGTGCGTGCGGCTGGGACTCGTTTCGCCACGCCGCGGCTTCGCGCGTGCACACCCTGATCAGGACCTCTCCCTGCACAGCGCACATTTCCACTGCCGAGGTCTGGGGAGCCCTCCTGTGTTCAGGGGCACACCGAAAGAAGGTGGAGGAGGATGGCGGTGCTTAACAAGCACTCTATGGAGACGAACACTGGTGGATATCACGCCGTGAAGGACTCTTATCCCAAGGTCACAAATATGTGATTACAGTATTTCTTACGGAAGATTCTAACGCTGATGTAACAGTCACTACTGGCAATCAAAGGCAAACTTTTACAAAAGAACATTAAAAAAAACCCCAACAACTTCAAATTACTCAAAGGGTTAACTAATGGGCTTATAATTAGCCTATTCCGTTTATGATTTCACCCTTAGTCATGACTCATGAGGGCATAATAGCAACGGTCTCCATGGAGCTGTCTGTGCCCAGGGTTTGTTGTAAGTTTGACAATGAATCTCACACCACCCAAACTTCCCCTTTCAGGCCCTGCCTCAGAAACACTGGCAGGCTTTTCCCCCTCTTCCTGTCAGCCTCTGCCCAGAGGTGGGGGGCAGTGATCTCCATGGTTACACATTCCTCCCCCAATCTCTGCATAATAAAAACATTTATTTTGTTGCTGTATTGTTTACATATGAGTGCAACACTAAGCCATGCAACTTTTTTTTAACAAAGTATATTAGAATGGTAGATATTTAGATATTATTTATTTTACTCTTCATGAACATTAATTTATTTACTCACCATTTACAGTAATGTTTGGTGTTAAATCAACTCTTAATACATGTCATTCCCCCATTAGTGCGGTACGTGCAGTAGAATAGACTAAGGCCAGCAAGACGAAAAACAAACACCACGCCTTTGGCTACAGAAAAGCAGTGCGGGGAAGGTCCTACACACAAACCACTCCAAACCAGCTAAACACTACAAACATGGTCAACACTGAAGTGCATATAACCACAGAACCAGTTGAAGTGCATATAACCACAGAACCAGTTGAAGTGCATATAACCACAGAACCAGTTGAAGTGCATATAACCACAGAACCAGTTGAATGCAGCTCTGCTCTGTCTGCTAACGTCCAAGCCCAAAACAGAAAAAAACTGCCAAACTGGTTTCAAATCAGCACTGGTCATCTTAACTTCCCAGGACATACATCTTACGAAGCTATACTGCACATTAGAGGATGTCTCGTACAGGTTATAATAGGATTAGCCCTGGGCCTGGGAACAGGTAAACACAGTAAACAGGAACACACATCCGTAACAAAGCAGACGATCAGAACAGGGCACTCCCAAAACCCACCCAGGAAGGATCTGCACATGCTCTCTCTCCCTCTCTCTCTCCCTCTCTCTCTCCCCCTCCTACGCTCTCTCTCTCTCTCCCCCCCCTCACTTTCTCTCCCTGTCATGCGCTCTCCCCCCTCACTCTCTCTCCCTCTCATGCTCTCCCCTCTCTCTCTCTCCCTCTCGCTCTCTCCCTCTCACGCTCTTTCACACACACAGGCACTCAAAAAGGATGTGTTAATATCCACCACGTTTTATGTTCCTACTTTTGAGTTACTTCCATTATATTTTGTGTCAAAGTTACAAGGCTTGTGTTACAAAATAATCTACAATTTATGTGTTACAAAGGGAGATTTAACACACCGTGTTGAAAGTAACACAAAATGTGTTGTCTTAACTGTATGTGGAGGTATGTAAAAAATTATGTTGTGTTTTTTTTTTTAACATCCGTTTTGAGAGTGCAGTGTATAGACCACTAGTTCTGGCGCCAGAAATGTTCATTTTAAGACATCAAATAGGCCACTTGTGCATTGTGCTGGCTGCTATGTACAGTAAAGGTGTAAGCTTTGTTTGTTGTATCATGTTACAAACATATTCTGCCCTTCGCATTTTCCCCACAAAGACTCTGATTAAATTTCTGTAAACAGTATTCTCAATGGGTTTTTTTATTTTTGTTGTTTCTCAATTTCTCAAAAAAAAGCTAATGTTGACAAAAAAAATTAAAAATCCTTCCAGACAAAAAACAGCACACATCCTTCCACACAAAAATCCGCACACATCCCAGATGCATGAGCAGAATGAATGTTTGAGGTCAGCTCCACGCTGGGCCTTAACTCATACATGAGCTCCATGAGGCACCCACACTCCGCAGGTGGAGCCCTGAGCAAAAATGCAAAAAATAGGCCCCTCCCCACCAGGGCACAACCCCCCCACCGGCCCCTCCTCACCAGTCAACACCCCCCCATACACACTGGCTCACTGTACATCAACCCTCTGAACTGCACACAAGCGGCAGCCCGTACAGCTGATTTGTCAAACTCTGATCCGGAGGGGCCAATGAGCATTTTCTCTGAATAAGTGGAACTGAAAAACACCCAGTAAACAGTTTTTACATTACTCTTTCATCCCTATTCAGAGACGGCGTTTCTCCGATATGCGGTTTTTAAATTAACACCATCAGTCCACCTCACCTAGGGCTCCCTGGCAGATATCGGTCCTTGTGGCTCCGCCAACGATGAACTTCGGACGTGAGACGAGTTCCTGGGTAAAGAAAAGTTGGCCATGGTTAATAGGAGCCACGTTCTCAAAAAGGATGCGTTAATAGCCAACACACTTTTTGTGTAATGTAAACAAAGATGAAAGGACTGTGCTCATCATTGACCAGAAAATAACATATAACAGTACTGAAGTCGAATTCTGTACAATATGACAGCAAACATACATTTGGATAGCAATTACTTTGGCGACCACGCCCATCTGAATACGACACCTTTCTCCCGCAGGGAATCAGACGACAGACATTGATGTTACAGTATGCTAAATTAGCAAATCTTTTTACAGGCCAAACATTTCCCAAATTTTCCTTTGACTTTTGTATGCGTTTTACGCCCGCGTATGCTTAGCAAAGAATATATAGGCCAAGCATATACATTGTTTAAAACCGATAAAAACCGATAACAATCTTCAAGTCGCTATTACTGTAGTAATGCAGTACTATAGTTATAACTATGACTTACGCCTGGTCTTTTCCATTGAATGCCTCTAGTTTTCGACGAGCGCGGTCCAAGCTCGTTAAAACCCAAAGATTCCGGCGCGGCTGTAAAAGTAGGATCCGAAAAGAGAGCGCCTCGGCTGAGACACTGGCTCCTCAGCGTCTCAAAGTCTTGGTTCAGGTATTTATCAGCATTCGCGTTGGTACCGAAGCCAGCGGCAAGTGCCCGCTTTTTGGCCAGCGTAGATGCGACTCCAGCCATGCCTGTTTGGTCCCTCTCGCACTCCGCGCTCGGCACCGCAACTCAGTGGCACCAAAGGACAGTTTTTAGCTCTCGGAAAAGTTGCATTCTTCCTCCGCCCATGAAATTTCAGGCGTGGCCCGACAGCAAGTCGATAGGCTACTGAGTAGTGTTTTGGGACATAGCTAAAGGTAGTAACGAGTGATACTAAGTTTTCGGTTCGTACGTTCAGTCGATTTCATAGATTACAGCTAGACGATAAAGGAAAAGGGATACAGGAAAACACTCGAAAAAGCTTAGTTGTAAAAAAAATAAAAAAAATAAAAAAAAATAAACAAATAAAGATAACAAAAACGGCAGGCTTCTACGTGTCTTTATAATTTATTTCATGAACTACAAATCATCATCCACACCTGACAACTGCGTTGTTTTTCCCAAATAAACGTATTTTCTTCTAAAAACGTAGCTAATGTAAATGCCAATTTTGTGGAAGAATAGAATGCGGAACGCGGAAACGACCCTTACACAAAATTGAAGTAAACTGCAGTACTAACGTAGTACGATGCAGTGCAAAACAGTTATACTTCGTAAGAACTGCAAACGAAGTTGTGAAACTACATTATAACTGCAGTCATACTGCAATAACAAATAAGTATCCAAACGATTGCAGTAATACTGCAATGATTTCAATCATCACAACTAAATGCTGATACTTTTTGCAAGGGGGTGGACCTGCAGTTTAATCTGGTTTCGCTCTGATTCGCTCTATTCGGATGATGTTCGGAAGAGTGGACTGTAATTGCCCACGGATGAGCAACAGGTCCAGTCCAGGATGGGACACACCGCAGGCCATTCTTCCCTCTGAACCAAACACACAGGGACATGTTCAGTTAAATCACCTCTGATATAACATCTTTTCCTCAGAGTAAATTTGATCCCAAATGTGTATTGTGGGGGTTCTGGTAAAACTTGGTTGTTGTACATAAAAACCTTCTTTTACAGTGCTTTTTAACCCTCAGGTGAAAGGTGTTATATGTACTTAAATATCACATTAATAATAACACTTGTGGTGAAGAGCTGGCTCACATAAAATAAGGCACTGCATGGAAAGTACTTTTCTGTCTTCCAACTGTCGCTGATGAACTTGTACGACATGCCGCCTTCTCCTGTAGTCTATTTGACTGACCTTGACAAACTGCCGATCTCCTGTGATTTTCATGCACACTTGTATCTAGAGTTTGCAAAGAATGGTGCAAAGAAAATAAATAAAATACATGCAGTGAGCAATTCTGCAGACAGAAACACCTTGTTAATGAGAGACTTGCCAGACTGGTCAAAGCTGACAGTAAGGTGACAGTAACGCAAATAACCACACATTACAACAGTGGTATGCAGAAGAGCATCTCTGCACACATAACATGCCAAACCTCTGGTGGATAGGCTACAGCAGCAGAAGTATAAAAAATAAGTCTAATAAATACCAAATAAAGTGCTCGGTGAGCATAGTTCTGGCTATAGTTCTGGTTGGTTATGGTTATAGCTATGGTTAGTTATAGTTAAGGTTATAGTTATAGTTCTGGCTATAGTTCTAGTTATGGTTATGGTTATAGTTATGTTTCTGGTTAGTTATGGTTATGGTTATAGTTATAGTTCTTTTTATGTTATGGTTAGTTCTGGTTATAGTTTTGTTTATGGTTAGTTATGGGTATGGTTATAGTTATGGTTATGGTATAGTTCTGGTTAGTTCTGGTTATAGTTCTGTTTATGGTTAGTTATGGTTATGGTATAGTTATAGTTCTGGTTAGTTCTGGTTATAATTCTGGTTATGATTAGTTATGGTTATGGTAATAGTTATAGTTCTGGCTATAGTTTCAGTGATGGTTAGTTAATGGTTAGTTATTGTTTTGGTGTGGATGGGTCTAAGCTCTGCTTAGTGGAACAGACCGCTGAAGTGAGCTGTGAAACACTGAAAGCTTTCTCCTGTTTAGCCTGAAAACAAACACTCTGAATAGGCTTCTCATAAAAACAGCATTTACAACATCTCTATTTTTCCAGACTGTAAACAACATTTTACTGTAAATGACAAGGCAAGGGCAGGACAAACCAGCCAGAAAACAAACATCTGAGCCCTGCAGATGAGACACAAAGCATATGGTTTTCTATGTAATAACCTGAATAATTTCCCCTGGCTTTGTGTTCAGGTTCAAGGAATGGATTTCATCATCAAAATACCATGGCATACCCAGGATGTTTTACCAGGAGAAACAAATGCTGATGGCGAAGTCAGAGATCACATGAAAATGTGTATTAACACATTTGGAGCACAAACTGAGGAATTCACCCAAGTAGCACAACACATTTCCCTCAGATTGCTCAGAACCTTAAGAATGAACCATTATCATATTCATCATATTCCTGCATATGTTTCTTGTCCATGCTTGTCCACGGCTGCCGGGGTAGTGTCAGTGGAACCCAGATATCCTGCCATTCCCTGCATGTGCTCCATGGTCGCACAAACTGTCGACATGGCAGTGGGCAGCCGGTGGGGTTCCAGTCGGGCGCAACAGATGTGTCTTACCACATGCCTGCTTGCTGAGGTTTGAGGATATTGCACCTTTGTTGGGGAGGGGACTGCACCGGGCTACCTATAGCTCCTCCCTGTCTGTGCACCTCCTCTGTCAGCTATAAAGCAGATGGAAGGGGCCGTAAAATCCCACAAAGACTCAACTCTCCGGTTCTCCAGTCCAGTTAGCCGCATGGCGATGGGACCATTGAGGACGCCGTCAAATTCGGCAGGCAGGACTACAGTGCCCTGAAGAGCCAGTGGCTCACAGTGGGGCTGTTTGAGGATGACCTATTCCCTACAAACCACCTTCATAGCCACCAAAGTCCTTGGGCTATGACAAGCTGGGTCCCAACTCCAAAACCCGGGAGCATGGTCTGGAAGAGACCCACGGTCAGAGGCAAACCTGATGTTACGTTTGTGTGGGCGGCCTGTAGCGTAGTGGTTAAGGTAAATGACTGAGACACGCAAGGTCGGTGGCTAATCCCGGTGTAGCCACAACAAGATCCGCACAGCCGTTGGGCCCTTGAGCAACGCCCATAACCCTGCATTGCTCCAGGGGAGGATTGTCTCCTGCTTAGTCGAATCAACTGTACATCGCTCTGGATAAGAGCGTCTGCCAAATGCCAATAATGTAATGTAATATGTGTGTGTGTGTGTGTGTGTGTGTGTTTGGGGGATGTACCTTCTGCCAAAAATTGAATTAAATCCAAAGTAAGTGGACCTGTTATACTGCATGAGTTGCAGTATAACAGTTCCACTACCACAGAATGGCTGAATTTGGGCATGTCGTGAAATTGGCTTCGAGCAGTGCTCCTGGCAGGTATACATATATTAAATACCCCTGGGTGTAATCTAGGAATTGATTTAACTATATGAACTATTTAACTACTCTGACAAGTACTGTGCTTATTTTCCTTTTCATTTAAATTCTTTTTTTTTTTTTAAAGCACAGCTTCTGATCAGCACAGCCTCTGATCAGCTTTTACTAATCTGCTTGTTTTCTTTCTTCGTCATACTTTGCTCAATGTATCTATTTTATAAATTACACACAAATTCAGGAGCTAGATCAATTCACTCACAATGACCTTTTTCCCCAAATGAGATATATTTTTTTACACGCTTTGGAAACAGGACGGCTTCACACCCCCCTGTGAGGCTTTGGCGACCCCCTGTGGCAGCCCTGCCCCCCAGGCTGGAAATCATTATCCTAGTTTACAGAGCTGTTACGGCTCATAAAAAGCACATTTATGGACTGAGCCAGTAAAAACCCATTTCAGAAAGCCTCTTAAGTGAAATTATAAGTTTGTCAGATATTCAAGTAATTACACTGCACTGTCCATCAGCACTCCAACACTGTTACAAACCAAATAAAACTTAAAATAATATGCAAATACATACTGCAAAGGACAACCTGCAATATCTACTCAGGAAACCAGCCTACAAGAAGTAACCATATGTGGTTACCATCTTTTGTTTCGCAGTTTATGGAAAATAATTTTTAATGAAGACAATGGCAAAGGGGGTGACACACTGCATCACTGTGCTGAGAGTGAATGTGGGTCAGGCACAGAACATGCGCAGATATGACAGCTGAGATCTCCTCCCAAGCAGATGTGCTATTCACACAGTATGAAAATGGACCATTCGCTGTTCGGGCACACCTATGAACATGTTTGAACTGTTTTTTACTCTCTAGTTCCCCCATATGTCTTTATTTAGAACTCCCTATTCACTCAAGAGGCCTGCCAATAAGGCAACAGTGCATTGAAAGACAGGTCGTACATCAAAAACAGACAACATTGCTCATAATAGCCCATATGCACATTACACAGGAAGCCTCTGAAATGAGTGAATTAAATGAAAGTGAGAATATACTACATTAAAAAAATGAATCATCTGTGGAGTGCTTACCCTCCAGGTGTGTTACCTGTGCAGGTGACTGCTGGCTCCTGGCCGCCATCGCCTCTCTCACGCTCAATGAGCAGATATTGGCCCGAGTGGTTCCTCCAGGACAGACCTTTGGCGAGGACTACGCTGGGATCTTTCACTTCCAGGTGAGAGTGCACCACTTCCTGTGGTGAGGGGGATGGGGCAGTTATCCCAACTGCACATGTTGCTTGTGGTATCCCCTGCTTTGTTTCAATTTCCTGTTCATGTTGGAATTAAGATTCTCTAGTGTTTTGTGTTGGGTCCTGTCTTACTCCCCTGTAAGTCACTGGTGTGGGAGGTGGGAGGAACAGGCCAAATATGCGGAGTCCTCAGTAGGATGTTCAGTGGGCCTAGATCATGTACAGCACTCACACTGAAAGGGAGGTGTAAATGAGTGGAGCTGCGGGGAGGGATCTGAGAGTCTTGAGCTGGGTGCATAGGAAGTGAACTTGGATGAAAGTCAACGTTGACAACCAATGAAATAGGCCTATCATAAGCATTATTTTTTGCAGAGACCACAAATATTCCCATAGCCAATCATAAATCATACACTTGGTCAGCCCATTTACTGAAAAGCTAAAAACTGAGTTTCTGTACCGTGTCTTTGGCCAACATGACGCCGTGTTGACATGGTCGAGGAGCTGTGTTGGCATGGTCGAGGATGCCTGCTGCGCAAGACTGGAGTACACTCCATTTTAACAGTTACACAATGGAGAGTAGGCCCACATGGATCATACAAGGAGCCTTTATTTAACAGTGGGTAACGTTGACTCTTCGTGTTTAATTTTAGTGGCTGGCAATCAATTAAAAGAAGATTCAGAGGATCGTTATTTGCAGTTTCAACTGTCCTAGACATAACCACACTCTTAACTGGATGATCCGGTGTAGGTCAACTCCAGCGTTCTGGATGTGACATTTGGACACAAAATTACCCCTGTCTGCCACCAACAATCATTCCATGGTCACTTAGATTACATTTTTCAGTTAATATTGGTGTGAATATTCCTTCCCCAACTCACAATCACTGTGATTAGCCTTAGACCGTAATGGCACTTATGTATAGATATCGTTACTTGTATAGGTATTGTTGTTTTTATTGGCTGTTGTTGTATTCTAGCTGCCAACTGTGGTATGCCAGTTTGAAAGTTGATTGTACTTTTCAAGGGTTCTGAATTTCTGTATGTTTACACTAGGACTCAGAACTGTACTGTCCTCTCAGGTCTACTTTTGCACTTGTTCTTGTGATTGATTTGCACTTTGTTGTACGTCGCTCTGGATAAGAGCGTCTGCTAAATGCCCTGTAATGTAATGTAATGTAATAATGTAATGAATATTTACTGAAGCTCCTGACCTGTATCTACAGTAAATCCTCAAATTGTGTCCGGGATTCTATTTGAAGCCTCGGATAATATCCGGGGGCGTGGCCGATTCGGACAAAGGCCGGCCCCCAAATACAAGCCGGGGTAATATTGCCTACCAGTAGGGCTATCAGTCCATGAGCACTAGAAGACATTGTTTCGATTTAATTCAATTAAATAAGAGCTCTTCTTAATATTTTATATTGCTAGTTGGTTTAATACTGTTGCCATTGAAAAGTCGTTGTCCTACACCATGGGTCTCCAACACGTTGCGCTCAAGCTACCAGTCGACTTACCAAACGGTGTTTCCTGATTAGCCTACACTAATTGATTTCTGAACGGTTACAGGAAGTGTTCAACAGTGTTGGCCCACTTTAAGTGTAGCCTTTGACTTTATTTCTAAGAATAAAATTCTAATAAGAAATAAAGGCCTGCCTCGAATACAAGCCTGCCCAAAATAAAGGCCTGTGCTTTGTGCAGCCTAAATAAATAAAAGACCCCGGACACAATTTGAGGATTTACGGTACATGTTTGTATGCATTGCACTGCTACCACACAATTAGCTGCTTAGATAATCGCATGAATAAGTAGGTGTAATTAAGTAAAAATGTTCCTAGTAAAGTGCTCGGTGAGTGTGTTATATGTATACTTTATTCCCCATAAGCTGATTGCATGTTTCCATTTACTCTGTGTTCCAATGGGTGCTCTGTTATTAACCTTTATATATATATACAGTGGGGCAAAAAAGTATTTAGTCAGCCACCAATTGTGCAAGTTCTCCCACTTAAAAAGATGAGAGAGGCCTGTAATTTTCATCATAGGTACACTTCAACGATGAGAGACAGAATGGGGGGAAGGAATCCAGGAAATCACATTGTAGGATTTTTAATGAATTAATTGGTAAATTCCTCGGTAAAATAAGTATTTGGTCACCTACAAACAAGCAAGATTTCTGGATCTCACAGACTTGTAACTTCTTCTTGAAGAGGCTCCTCTGTCCTCCACTCGTTACCTGTATTAATGGCACCTGTTTGAACTCGTTATCAGTATGAAAGACACCTGTCCACAACCTCAAACAGTCACACTCCAAACTCCACTATGGCCAAGACCAAAGAGCTGTCAAAGGACACCAGAAACAAAATTGTAGACCTGCACCAGGCTGGGAAGCCTGAATCTGCAATAGGTAAGCAGCTTGGTGTGAAGAAATCAACTGTGGGAGCAATTATTAGAAAATGGAAGACATACAAGACCACAGATAATCTCCCTCGATCTGGGGCTCCACGCAAGATCTCACCCCGTGGGGTCAAAATGATCACAAGAACGGTGAGCAAAAATCCCAGAACCACACGGGGGGACCTAGTGAATGACCTGCAGAGAGCTGGGACCAAAGTAACAAAGGCTACCATCAGTAACACACTACGCCGCCAGGGACTCAAATCCTGCAGTGCCAGACGTGTCCCTCTGCTTAAGCCAGTACATGTCCAGGCCCGTCTGAAGTTTGCTAGAGAGCATTTGGATGATCCAGAAGAGGATTGGGAGAATGTCATATGGTCAGATGAAACCAAAATAGAACTTTTTGGTAAAAACTCAACTTGTCGTGTTTGGAGGAGAAAGAATGCTGAGTTGCATCCAAAGAACACCATACCTACTGTGAAGCATGGGGGTGGAAACATCATGCTTTGGGGCTGTTTTTCTGCAAAGGGACCAGGACGACTGATCCGTGTAAAGGAAAGAATGAATGGGGCCATGTATCGTGAGATTTTGAGTGAAAACCTCCTTCCATCAGCAAGGGCATTGAAGATGAAACGTGGCTGGGTCTTTCAGCATGACAATGATCCCAAACACACCGCCCGGGCAACGAAGGAGTGGCTTCGTAAGAAGCATTTCAAGGTCCTGGAGTGGCCTAGCCAGTCTCCAGATCTCAACCCCATAGAAAATCTTTGGAGGGAGTTGAAAGTCTGTGTTGCCCAGCGACAGCCCCAAAACATCACTGCTCTAGAGGAGATCTGCATGGAGGAATGGGCCAAAATACCAGCAACAGTGTGTGAAAACCTTGTGAAGACTTACAGAAAACGTTTGACCTCTGTCATTGCCAACAAAGGGTATATAACAAAGTATTGAGATGAACTTTTGTTATTGACCAAATACTTATTTTCCACCATAATTTGCAAATAAATTCTTTAAAAATCAGACAATGTGATTTTCTGGATTTTTTTTTTTCTCATTTTGTCTCTCATAGTTGAGGTATACATTACATTACATTACATTATTGGCATTTGGCAGACGCTCTTATCCAGAGCGACGTACAACAAAGTGCATACCCATAACCAGGGATAAGTTCGCTGAAAGACCCTAGAGGTAAGTACAATTTCAACTGCTACCTGTACAACAAAGATAAGGACAAGGGCCTTTTTTTTTTTTTTTTTTTGAACAAACAAACAAACAGAGCAAAAGTCACCAAAGTTAACTATCCAAACACTGCTTACCTAGCCAACTAAAAATACTGATACACAAAGCAAGACACAGAGACAACAATTAAGGTTCACAGGGAGGTAGGGAGGGATGGGGAGAGGTGCTGCTTGAAGAGGTGTGTCTTCAGCTTGCGCTTGAAGGTGGGGAGAGATTCTATAGTTCTGACCTCAACGGGGAGTTCGTTCCACCACCGTGGAGCCAGAACAGACAGTAATCGTGAGCGTGAGGTGGAGGTTCTGAGAGGGGGAGGTGCCAAGCGGCCTGTGGAGGCTGAACGAAGAGGTCTGGCAGGGGTGTAGAGTCTGATGATTTTTTGCAGATAAGCTGGGGAAGACCCTTTAACTGCTTGGAAGGCTAGCACCAATGTTTTGAATTTGATGCGAGCCATGACAGGCAGCCAGTGGAGGGAAGTAAGCAGGGGGGTGACGTGTGAGTATTTGGGAAGGTTGAAGACCAGACGAGCTGCTGCATTCTGGATGAGTTGGAGGGGTCTGATGGCGGACGCTGGGAGGCCAGCCAAGAGGGAATTGCAGTAGTCCAGGCGGGACAGAACCATCGCTTGGACCAGGAGCTGGGTCGAGTAGGGAGTGAGAAAGGGGCGGATTCTCCGTATGTTGTATAGGAAGAACCTGCAAGACCGGGTCACCGCCGCAATGTTCTCGGAAAGGGACAGTCTGCTGTCCATCACCACGCCGAGGTTCCTTGCACTGGGTGACGGCGTGAGTGTGGTATCCCCGAGGGAAATGGAGAGATCCAGATGGGGAGAGGTATTAGCAGGGATGAATATCATTTCAGTTTTACCTGGGTTGAGCTTTAGATGGTGGTTGTCCATCCAGCTCTGGATGTCCCTCAGGCAAGCAGAGATACGGGCTGAAACCTGCGTATCAGACGGCGGGAACGAGACGAAGAGTTGGGTATCGTCCGCATAGCAGTGGTAGGATAGCCCATGTGCAGTGATCACAGGGCCAAGGGAGCGAGTGTAGAGAGAAAAAAGAAGTGGGCCAAGGACTGAGCCCTGGGGAACTCCTGTGGCGAGGGGCCGAGGTGTCGATACCGAACCAGCCCAGGCAACCTGGAAGGAGCGACCAGAGAGGAAGGACTCAATCCAGTCCAGGGCTGTGCCACAGATGCCCGTTGCTGACAGGGCAGACAGGAGGATGGAGTGATCCACAGTGTCGAAGGCAGCAGAGAGATCTAGAAGAATGAGGACAGAGGAGAGGGAGGCTGCTCGTGCGGCATGAAGTGACTCATTGACGGAGAGGAGCACAGTCTCTGTCGAGTGGCCCGATCTGAAGCCAGACTGATGGGGGTCTAGCAGGTTGTTGTTAGAAAAGAAGGAAGAAAGTTGAGTAGAAGCGGCTCGTTCTATAGTTTTAGAAAGGAAAGGAAGAAGAGATACCGGGCGGTAGTTCTGGATGATGGAGGGATCCAGGGTAGGCTTTTTTAGCAGCGGAGTGATGTGGGCCCTCTTGGAGGATGCCGGAAAACAGCCGGAAGACAGGGAGGAGTTGACAAGGGAGGTGACAAATGGGAGAATGTCAGGTGTGATAGTTTGGAGAAGAGAAGAGGGGATAGGGTCAAGGGCACAGGTTGTAGGGCGGTGGCAGAGCAGGAGTTGAGAAACATCAGAGTCTGTAAGGGGGGAGAAAGTGGAAAAGGAAGGGATGGGCCTAGAGGGGGGGAAGGGCACAGTGAGGGGGGCGGTGGTTGTAAAGGATCTGCGGATGACTGTGACCTTCTCATCAAAGAAATCAGCAAAGTCATCAGCAGCGATACCCAGCTATACCTATGATGAAAATTACAGGCCTCTCATCTTGCACAATTGGTGGCTGACTAAATACTTTTTTGCCCCACTGTATAGTGTATACATACATATATAGTGTAGTGCATAGGCTGAGGCTGGCCTTTACATTCCTACACTCAGCAGTTTTGGGGTTGTTTGAATGACTGGCACAGTATTTTAGGGTTTTTGATTCATCATGTTATGTTAATTTTGGCGGAATGTTTGCCAAGTGCTGCAATCCACTTTACATAAAGAGGCCATTTCTACTTTCTACCAGTAGAGAGAGCTAGAAGTGTGCAAACAGCAGAGCCAGAGAATGGAGAAGCCACTTCCTGCTAACACTCTCAGACTAATACAGCTCACACCAAGCAAGCCAAAGCCCTCATTAGGACACCTACTCCACATCAGTGTGATTTCTGAACTTCTCACGGATGCTCAGTTGCTTGGGAGGTGTACCTAAGAAAAATGGCCTCCTCCCCAGGGTGTGGCCATATTTACACTTCTTTTGTTACAAAATCTTCCCTTAAACAGAGCACTGACAATGGTAAACATATAACCTGTATGCCTAAAGTCTGGAATATGAGTGTCTATTTAATTTGCTGTGAAAGGTTCAGATAGTGAACAAATAAATGTTGCCACATCACAGCATATTGGACAAATGCATGAGCGCAGTACAAAGGCTGTGCATGCACGTATTAGAGTCTACCTGAAATTCTGCAAACAACACTCATTGAGGGGTGGTACAGTGAATTGCACCGTTGCCTCACAAGAAAACAGTACTAAGTTCAAATCGCCAGAGGGCCTTACTGTGTGGAGTTTCTATGTTTGTTAGGGACTCCTAAGTACCCTGGTTTCCTCCCACAGTCCAAAAACATGCAGTAGGCCAATTACAGAAATGATGTGTAGGTATGGATGTTCATGAAAGCTGTGTGGGCCCTGGATTGCCAAACTATCTGCATGCTTGGATTGGCTCCAGCCAGGTATTTCAATCAAAGTTGTTTAATAACAAAAACAAGACAGCTCATGTTGCTTGGCCTATTCTGAAATACCTCATTGGGAGGTCGTCCTGAGGTCGCTGTGGTCCAACAGTAAACCAGTCATTGTGAAGACACCCAGTTGCGCAACAGTCAATGCAGTTTCTACAGCAGCAATCGTGTTTTTTTTCTCAGTTAATTACATGGTTACTTGTGTGATTGTAGGCGTTCAGGCCCTCTCTGGGAACTAAAATAGATTTAACTCAAATAATTTATTCGGATTTAAGTTCTCAGTGTTAAGAATTATTTCTACCTGCTCCTGACCTATGGTTCGGCTTGTCCTCAACATGATGTATCCATTGAAGGTTATCTTTAAGCACAACATGGCAGGAATAACCTAGAATGTTATTCAGTTTTGTTATTCAAGTTAAAGAATTTGAATCATCAATAATCTTTCAGGTGGCACAGATGGTGCAGTGGGTACCACTGCTGCCTCACAGCAAGGAGGTCCTGGGTTCGAATCCCCGTCGGCCGGGGCCTCCCCGTGTCTGTGTGGGTTTCCTCCCACAGTCCAAAGACACGCAGGTTAGGCTGATTCTAAATTCTAAATTGCCCATAGGTATGAGTGTGTGAGTGAATAGTGTGTGCCCTGCGATGGACTGGCAACCTGTCCAGGGTGTATTCCTGCCTTTCGCCCAATGTATGCCGGAATAGGCTCCAGCCCCCCTGTTCAGGATAAGCAGGTTCAGATAATGAATGAATAATCTTTCATGTACATTTTTAAGAAGTAGCTATGCTAAAAATAATATATATATTATTATTTATCATGCTGTATGTTATCCATGTTTTTTCATGACTAAAGGACTAAATAACAAAATGGTTTTAGGCACTCATACTTGACCATCAGCATTAGTCTTCTCAGGTAAAACATCTCTTATTCTGGGTGTGTCACAGTAGTTTCATGATGAAATCCATTTCTTGAACCTGGATATGAAGCCAGGGAAAACCAGTGAGGTTATTGGACAGAAAACAAAATGCCTTACATAGATCTCATATTGTCATGTAAATGCAGCCCATTTAGAGTGTGTTCATCTTCAAGCTAAGCTTCCTTCATCTTTAAAGCTTGCTTCAGTTCATCTTTCCATATGTTCTCACACGATTCCTGCAGCAATACTGCACTGCAGCTCCACTGCAGAGGCCTTTTCCAAAGCGCATACCGTAAATCCTCAAATTGTGGCCGGGGTCTTTTATTTACTTAGGCTGCACAAAGCACAGGCCTTTATTTGGGGCAGGCTTGTATTCGAGGCAGGCCTTTATTTCTTATTAGAATTTTATTCTTAGAAATAAAGTCAAAGGCTACACTTAAAGTGGGCCAACACTGTTCAACACTTCCTGTAACCGTTCAGAAATCAATTAGTGTAGGCTAATCAGGAACACCGTTTGGTAAGTCATAGTGTCAGTCTTAACAGACTTAGTTTATTGCAAATATTCTCAAACACAATAAATCACATGCAAGTCCAGAATCCATAAAATAACAACTTGCCAGACATGCCTTCATGAACAATAACAAACTAGCGTAGATAACAGCAAGTTAAGGATCTTGCATTTTATTGTGAGACATGCGTTTCGTTTGGAGCAGCATACCGGTAGGATATCAAAAGATTTTTGCTTTGGTTTGGGATTTAATTTACTTAAATTTACTTGATTTCTATTGCTAAATGTTGGGACTGATGGGCACTGAAATCTGGGGGGTATTTGATGGTTCACTGTTAAGTTTTATGTAGTTGAAAGAGAGTCGGGATTTCCACCCGTCTGTTTATTGCGAGCCAAGGCAGCCACTTTCATTCATTCATTGAACGTGCGCTGTGCTGTAAATACATGGAAACCTTATTGCATAGCCAAGTAGCCTAAATTGAGTAAATTTCGCCTGATTTACTTTTTATTAAATTCGTAGGCTGGAATGCCTCGCGGCAACAATCGTGTTTAAATGTATACTGCTTCAGCCTTTGGCAAGCTACTCAGAAGGGGGCGGCAAGCGACTGGTAGCTTGAGAGCAACGTGTTGGAGACCCATGGTGTAGGACGACTGTTCATTGGCAACAGTATTAAACCAACCAACAATATAAAATATTAAGAAGAACCCTTTTATTTCATTGAGTTAAATCGAAACAATGTCTTCTAGTGCTCATGGACTGATAGCCCTACTGGTAGGCAATATTACCCCGGCTTGTATTTGGCGGCCGGCCTTTATTTGTCCGAATCGGCCACGCCCCCGGCTATTATCCAAGGCCCAGCTTGAAATATAATCCCCAACACAATTTGAGGATTTACGGTATTTGAATGCAATGTCTTTGTTGTACGTCACTCTGGATAAGAGCGTCTGCCAAATGCCATTAATGTAATGTAATGCAATGCAATGCATACATGTATTGTGTTGCAGGTTCACAGAGGCACCAAAGATCTTTTAGATGTAGTGCAAAACCTTATGGACTTTCCAATAAGGCATTGACAGCATATTTACCAGCCACCTGAAACCCATGGCACCTGCAGGGGTACAGCATTGTGGGCATTCTGTATCAGTGTCTATGCCACACCGAGTGTGTGACCCAGAAGAGGAAGCATTACAGAACAAAAAACATCATGGATTAGTGTTCCGGCAGATTCCAATAAAGAATTCACAGTCAAGCCAAGTTCATACAAATGCAATTATTGCCATGATTATACTGTTGACCAATATACTGCCTGAGCAATGAATGCAGGTTTAATCCATGCTCATGACCAACAGTTGCAACACCAGGGGAACTCCATGATGTGGACTGGGTCTGCAGGTAAAGCAGCGGCATGAGGAGGGTTGAGGGAGACCACTAATGAGCACTATATGATGTCTGGAGAACATGCGCAATTTCACAGGGAGGCAACAGCTGTTGCAAGCTTTTGGCCATAAAGAGTCACCCACTGTTTGTTTACCAAGTCTGTCTCAATCTCATTTGCCTTGGAAAACTCTCATCCGATGAAGCGCATGACTGCAGCCCTTAAGGGCCGACCCGTATGCCTGTTTTAAGTCCAGCTTTTATAAATGGCTGTATACACCAACTCTTACCTGAGACCACAGCCAAATATTTTTGACAAAGATACTCATGGAGAAAATAGTTTGATCAAAGGAATCACTGGGAAAACTTGGGAGAAGTTGGTATAACAAACCAGCTCTCATTTTGCATCCCTGATCGTTCAGATGAGAACCTTAAAAACGAACTTCAGCTGAACCGTTAAAATGTCACATCCCCACAGACTGTCTTTGCCCTTGACTGCAGGGGTACATTCAGTTTCACATTCCAAGTATCATCGGATTCCTCCAATGATCGTTCCACCAAATCGCACATTTCCCAGATGAGGTGTTGGCAGCAGCTTAGGTTCCAGCTGGGTGTTGGCAGGTGCATTTTGCAATGAGAGGCTTTGATCCTGTTTGCTGAGTTACCTTTTTTTTTGGGACTGCGCCTGCTCACCTGTATTGTAGCTCCACCCTCTCTGCCTTGGTTCTCCTCAGGTATAAAGCAGACTGAAGTGGCCTCGGCTCTTTCCTAGCAAAAATCCCACACGGTCTCAGTCCAACAGAATCCAACACCTCTCCCGTCTGCGTCATGACGTCTATAGCAGACACTCTCGCCCGCCACAGCGATCGGGCCGAAGGCATCGGGACCAACAGGAATGCCGTCAAATTCGGCAAGCAGGACTACAGCGCCCTAAAGACCCAGTGCCTGGAGAGAGGGGTTCTGTTTGAGGATGACCTTTTCCCCGCGAGCCACAGGGCCCTCGGATACAACCAGCTGGGGCCGTACTCCCCCAAAACCCGGGGCGTGGACTGGAGGAGACCCAAGGTAAAACCCGGGGCGTGGTCTGGAGGAGACCCATGGTCAGAGGACTTTATGTTCAGGGTCTGAGGCTCTGAATGGGATCAGCTGTTTGGAAAGCTGTATCAGCGGCTGTAACTCCAGGGCTGATGTCTGGAGCAGCGGCTGTAGTTCTAGGGCTGATGTCTGGGGCAGCGGCTGTAGTTCTAGGGCTGATGTCTGGGGCAGCGGCTGTAGTTCTAGGGCTGATGTCTGGGGCAGCGGCTGTAGCTCTAGGGCTGATGTCTGGAGCATCTATGTTCTCCATTGAAGTGGTGTGTGCTGATTGATGTATTCATGAGTAAACAGATTTTTGTCTTTATGGACTCCTTCATGGTCTTCCAGAAATAATTCACCTGAAAACTTCGAATGAATTTTCCCTCAGTGCAGTGACACATTCTTTAACTCATGCCATTTAGATGACAAAAAAAATCACCATGTTCTCGTTGCACATCTAGCTCCAGATACAAGAACGTGGCATCCCAAAATCCTCTTCTCTCTCATCTTGAATGACTTCATTCTGTTCATCCAGAATCACTACTCTTAGTACTTTGAGATAAGCTGTTCCTCTGCTATAATCAGCACAGGGAATCCCTGCAAGTCTGCCTCCTCATCCATCGTAACTGCAGACTGACTGGGAAAGTGCATCGTCTCATTTCTTGAACACACCTGAAAATGTAATTCTGTAATTGGACTCTGTTACCCTATAATTACATTATACTGCAATTAAGGCCAAATTAAATTCAAAAGTGCACCTGTCATACTGTTACAGAATTGCTGAGTTGGAGCAAGTTGTGGAATTGACTTCCAACAGTGCTAAAAGGAAGATATATGCAGTATGTAATACCCCTTTTTGGGAATGTAACGCCCCCCCTCCCCATCGCTATCAATTACCAGTTGTGATTGTTACATCAGCATTAGAATATTCAGTTGTGAACATTCTAATCTCATATTTGTGACCATACGCCTGAAAATCACAGCAATCTCACATGAATACCTTCACTTTCCTTTCATTTAAATTGACATTTTTTCCAATTTCTTATCTGCAGGAGCTGTGTTCCAATCCCCAATTCATTGATGGCGGTGCTACAAGAACAGACATCTGCCAAGGAATTCTGGGTGAGCAAAAAAAACCACTTCAGGAGTTTTGGGAATCCTTTTCGCTGAAGTTAGGGTGAAAAAAGAAATCCAGACTCACAAGTTGGCACACTGCATTGTCCTACAGTACTTATGTCCAACACAGCTCATTTGCAAACATTTGCAAATACAACTTTGAAAAAATATGCAAATACATACTGTGCAAACAGAACCACTGGAAATATTTACTCAGGAAACCACCTACCAGGAGTCGTCTGGTGTGCTTATGATCTTTTGTTTCGCAATCATTTGATGGTGAAGAGGGTATGACACACCTATGTCCTGCATCATTGTGCTGAGAGTAAATGTTGGTCAGGCACAGAACATGCACAGATATGACAGCTGAGACCTCCTCCCATGCAGATGTGCTATTCACATAGTATGAAAATGGACCATTCGCTGCTCGGGCACACTCAGTGATTATAGCAACCAATGATAATGACTAAATCCTATTTGCAAATGCCTAAGGGGCGACATGGCTCAGGCAGTAAGAGCAGTCGTCTGGCAGTCGGAGGGTTGCCGGTTCGATCCCCCGCCCGGGCTGTATCCCTGAGCAAGACACCTAACCCCCAAATGCTCCTGACGAGCTGGTCGATGCCTTGGATGGCAGCCAATCGCCGTCGGTGTGTGAGTGTGTGTATGAATGGGTGAATGAGAAGCATCAATTGTACAGCGATTTGGATAAAGGCGCTATATAAATGCCAACCATTTACCATTTGTGGAAATAATTAGGTGTCTAAGAGTGACAAACAGGATTCTGGATGGAGAGCCAGAAGCAGAAGGCTTTGGGAGATCAGTCAGAAATCTTAGCGAGATGACTAGGGGAAGCGTGTGGTGGAGCGGTTTCACTTGAAGTCTCTAAAGCTTGAACCACACCCTGCTGGTCACGTTTACTACTGAGCCAGAACGGTCACACCCCTGAGGTGCACGGTCTTGCTGTACACCAGACCAACTAAAAACCATGGTTATTGCATAGGAAGTGAAGTTGGTGGACAGTAAAAGGATTCACAGAGAGGTTTCATGTACCTAGACATGAGGCAGTGAAATCATTTTTATTCATTCTCCTAGCATATCTTTATAGAAGTTATAATTTTACAAATGTCCTAATCTTGACTCAAAAGAAAATGAATTAGATTCTGAACTTTTAAGGCTGAGGGAAATAGAGAGAGTGGGCTAGCAGCATATTCTGAGCAGGGGTGAAATCTCTCTATTTTAGGCTGATTGGTATGGGAATGACATCTGCTCGACATCTGGCTGCAGCAGTGATCAACCAAGTGTAGCGATTGGTGAGCGCCAGGCCAATGGTTTAATGGGTTAACAGCACCCTCTGCTGGATGACTTATGCATTACCTTGGTAAAACAGAGGGACTTGTCCAAATGGCTGATAAAGAACATAAAGCAGGGCATTATAAAACAAGTCATACATCAAAATCAACAGAAGACATTACTCATAATAGCCCAAATGTACATTACACAGGAAGCCTCTGAAATTAGTAAATGAAGTCAAAGTGATGTTTTTTAATTCATCAGTATTACCATGACCTTTGGTAGGCACTTATGTCTCTGCATAAAAGCACTTGTTAAATAAATGTAATGTAAAGTATATCAGCTAGTCCTGCCATCATCTGTGGAGTGCTTACCCTCCAGGTGTGTTACCTGTGCAGGAGACTGCTGGCTCCTGGCCGCCATCGCCTCTCTCACGCTCAATGAGCAGATATTGGCCCGAGTGGTTCCTCCAGGACAGACCTTCGGCGAGGACTATGCTGGGATCTTTCACTTCCAGGTGAGGGTGCACCACCTCCTGTGGTGAGGGGGATGGGGCAGTTATCCCAACTGCACATGTTGCTTGTGGTATCCCCTGCTTTGTTTCAATTTCCTGTTCATGTTGGAATCAAGATTCTCTAGTGTTTTGTGTTGGGTCCTGTCTTACTCCCCTGTAAGTCACTGGTGTGGGAGGTGGGAGGAACAGGCCAAATACTTGGGAGTACTCAGAAGGATGCTCAGTGGGCCTAGATCATGTACAGCACTCAAGGAGAGTCAGTGGATTTGGGGGAGGGGGGTGTAAGGACTGTGGAGAGATCTGCCGGGGGGCGAATAAGGACCTTACTGCTGTTCCCCCAGTTCTGGCAGTATGGAGAGTGGGTGGATGTGGTGGTTGACGACAGGCTGCCCACCAGAGACGGGGAGCTGCTGTTCGTCCACTCGACTGAGGGGTCCGAGTTCTGGAGCGCCCTGCTGGAGAAGGCCTACGCCAAGTGAGTAGGACACTTTCTTACACAGTAAAGCAAGTAAAACATCTGATGTGCACCAAAGAGTTTGGGGAGATCATCATTGGCATTTGGCAGACGCTCTTATCCAGAGCGACGTACAGTTGATTAGACTACGCAGGAGACAATCCTCCCCTGGAGCAATGCAGGGTTAAGGGCCTTGCTCAAGGGCCCAACGGCTGTGCGGATCTTATTGTGGCTACACCGGGATTAGAACCACCGACCTTGTGTGTCCCAGTCATTTGCCTTAACCACTACGCTACAGGCCGGCACAGATACAGCAGGACTAGCACATTTCAGCCATTCAAGAAGAGGTGAAGATCCACTTTATAAGAGATTAATAATAAATTTGTCATAATTCTGGAAATAAGCTTGAAAATAAACCCAGCGTATATATGACAGTGTATCTACAGCAAGCTTGTACATATTCCACTGCATAAAGGAATACTATTAGGTGTGTAAAAAACACATCTGTCCCGTTGCTCCCCTGGTCCCTTGCAGGGTGAACGGCAGCTACGAGAATCTGTCTGGTGGCTCCACCACAGAGGGCTTTGAGGACTTCACTGGCGGGATCTCAGAAATGTACACCCTGGACAAAGCTCCCCCACAGCTCTTCAGAATCATACAGAAAGCCCTGGGGCTGGGGTCCCTCTTGGGCTGTTCCATTGACGTGAGTGCACAGCTCAGGGGACCAGAATACCTGAGACTGAGGCTGTTCCATCAACATAAACTTACAGGGGACCATTTTTATTCTTTTCATTCCTTTTGTTCCTCATATTAGGCTACTACTTTGTCCTTTTAGTTGGAACGTGTTAAAAGTGGTTCATAAACGGTTAAGAATGACATTAAATAGCAACAGTAATAACATACCGAGTGCTTTATAAATGAGGGTAACAGTAATAATAGAGTTGCCTGTGCTGTCTCGGAACAGATCACCAATGCCCATGATTCAGAGGCGGTTACTGTGCAGAAGCTGGTGAAAGGCCACGCCTACTCGCTCACTGGGGCTCAGGAGGTGAGTGCGGCAGCCAATGAACAATCAGGTGTGCTCATGAAAGGAAAACCGAATAATGTCACTGGGCTCATTACAATCGCTTTTTCCTTTCCTTGTTCCTGACCCAGAAATCGGTTGAGGTCCACCATCTTTTAGGATATTCCATCCCCTTAAATGTTCCTTCTAGAACTTCCAGTCTTTCCTTTGAGCAAGAGTACATCAGTGCATCCCCTTTGATTAAATGTTTTTTTTTTTTTTTTTTTTTTTTTTTTTTGTCTTGACATATGATAATCCTGTGGATCTATCACTCCCCACCTGCCACATCTGTAACGGACGAGGCTTCAAACTGTCGTTTGAGGGAGCGAGGATATTCCATTTGCCTAATCTGCATTCTGGCTTTCCCCGTCTTTACTTCCTCTCCCGATGGTTGGAGCTAGTGGCAAGAAAAGGAAAGAGGAAAAAAAATAAGGGATTGGAATGAGCCCACTCAATAGGAAATTGGCATATAAAGAACTAAACCAGGGCTGTCCAATCCTGTTGCTGGAGATTTTCCCAGTGTGGCAAATGTTGCATGTCAGGGTTCCTCTGCAGGGTTGCAGGGTTCACTAGGGGGAGGAGCTCAGCCATCTGAGAGGCCCTCACAGTTGAGCTGCTGCCCCACTGCAGGTGAGGTGGTTTGGGCATGGGATGCCTCCCTTTGGAATGGTTCTGGGCATGTCTAGCTGGGAAAAGACCCAGAGGCAGAGCTTGGACAAGCTGGAAGGATTATCTCTCATGAGTTGGAGGGAGTCACTGGGGAGAAGGACGTCCGGACTGCTCTGTCAGGCCCCGTTTCCACATCAACCCTGACCTTGTGGTTAGAAAATGGATGGAGGTGTGCCACATCAGGGTTGAAACGAAACATTCAGGACAGTACATCTCCAGGAAACAGATTGGCCAGCCCTGAAACAAAAGATTTCCAGTATATATTCAAATTTGCGGCCATGGAACTTGCACAGTTCTGATTAATCATGTCCTCAGTGTGTAAAGACAGACAGTAGCTGAGGTGAAATAAAAGCAGAGTTGAGGGGCGCAGCGGGTGGTTTCTGTACCCCTCAGGTGCACACGCACAGGACAGAGGAGCTGGTGCGAGTCCGGAACCCCTGGGGCAAGGTGGAGTGGACGGGGGCCTGGAGCGACGGGTGCGTGTCTGAGGAAGACCATCATTCACTTCTGCTGTGGCCCCTGCAACTGAAGCTAATTAGAAAGCTTATCCTCTCATCAGGTCGCGGGAATGGGACGATGTTCCAGCTGACGAGAAGGACAAACTGCGCCATACTGCCGAGGACGGCGAGTTCTGGTGAGCCCCGGTTCTGTTCGTGTTGATGGGTCAGTGTGTCACTTGATGATGTTAACTGACTGACGATGAAACTGAACCTGAAACATTCTGGCAACACCACTACGGAAGGTGACCCCTCTCCTCTTTGATCCCTGGCAGGATGTCCTTTTCGGACTTTAAGAGACATTTCTCCAAGCTGGAGATCTGCAACCTGACCCCAGACACACTGACCAGTGATGAGGTCGGCCACTGGAACAGCTACCAGTTTGACGGAATGTGGAGAGTGGGCGCCACTGCTGGGGGCTGCAGAAACCATCCAGGTATGGCTTCAGAAACCAGTCACATCCTCTCTTCCTCCTTACAAATTTACATACAGTGCAGTCCTTATGTATTTGGACAGTGGCACAATTTCTGTTCTTCTGCCTCTGTATCACTAGAGGAAGAGCTCGACAGTCGATGGCACAGTACAAACACTTACAGACTGCACTGTAGGTAAATATTCACCTTCTGTTCCTCTGTCCCCTGCACAGCCACCTTCTGCTCCAACCCCCAGTTTGCCATCAAGCTGGAGGACGTGGACGACGACCCGCTGGTTGAGGGCGGCTGCACCTTCCTGGTGGGACTCATGCAGAAGGACGGCCGCAAGGAGAAGAGATTTGGTCACGACCTCAACACCATAGGATTCGCCATCTACAAGGTGGGAGATGCACTGGGATTTCTGATTTTAGAGTCATTTGCTTAAAGAGGCAGTTCACCCAAAAATGAAATGTTTCTACTTACCCAGATATCCATTCATCCAGATAGTGAAATGTTGTTTTCAGAATATTTGCTGCAATTTACTCTGGTAATGCAGACTATAAGGGTCCTTTGACCTGTGGCTGCTAAAGAGCCAAACCCCCCCCCCCAAAAAAAAAACTGACGTATAATTAATTTGTAATAGAAATACCACTCACCACTTATACTGATCATATAACAGGACAGGTGATCATTCTGATGTGTTCCTGTTCGTTTGTTTTCCAGGTGCCTGACGAGGTATGCAATCAGTCGGCTTCTGACTGCCTGACTGACGGCTTCTGATCTCATTTATTTACACCTTAATGTGCAGTGTGCGGCTTTTTTAACTTGCATGCTGCTTGTGCCCAGAGGCTAAGCTCGGACTTTGTCTGTTACAGTATATCAAATCAAAAAATATTTTTATAGGATTTTGTTAGGTATTTCACTCTTGGCCAAGAGTCAATAACTCAAGCCAGGAGTGCCTAACACAGAGTCGGTTTTTAAAAAATCAGTGTTCTAGAACCATTGTTCATCGTTACCAGATAGCTAGATCAGCATTACCAAAGTCCAGATAAGAACATTCTCATCACAGATTTGTGATCTCACATCTTAAACGGTTAAATGACAGCCAAGAAAGTGAGTGGGAAGTGTTACCTGTTCTTAACTTAGTACAAGGGCCGCACCAACATCCATCTGGGCCCCGACGTGCTGCTGAGGCAGCGTGCGGTGGCCATGAGCTCGACCTTCATCAACATGCGTGAGATATGCGACCGCTTCTGCCTGCCTCCTGGGGAGTACGTCATCATCCCGTCCACCTTCCAAGCACACAAGAAGGGCAGCTGCCTCCTGCGGGTCTTCTCTGAGAAGCAGGCCTCAGCCAGGTGGGTGGCATCTGAGGGAAATCGATCAAGGTCCAACATCTTTAAGGACTTTCCAACCCATTAAATCTTCAGGAGCTAGAAGTAAAAGTTAGGAACTCCCAATATTTCCTTTGGACAAGGACATCTCCCAACGGGTGGAATAGAAAGAGAAAGGAAACCATAAAAAGGAGAAAAAATAAGCGATTGAAATGAGCCCACGGTCTTACAAAGAAATATAGGGAAATGTATGTATATATTATTTTGGTACCACACAGGTCCTCCATGAGAAATTAAGATCTCAGTTTTCACTGGGTAGATTTTCATGCAGTTGCATTTTCTACCTGGTCAAAATGTGGGCTGATGTGCAGTTAAACACATTAAACTAAACTATTTTTGTTGCAGCAATATGGAAGAGGACATCAATGCAGACATAGAAGAGGTAAATCGGTCTGAAAAGCCTCAGGAGCTGAGGACAACAGAGCATTTGTGTTTCTGATGGGTGTATTAAGAGCCAATCGACCTGAATCTCATATTCAGTTCCCATAAGCATGTCCTTGTACACAAAGTTTCAGAGTAATGTAAGAGTGAAAAGTAAACCATGAATATGAGGCCAAAATGCAGACTGTCACCTTTAAGTTGTGGGTATCAAGGTTATGTATTGCTTGTCCCATAAACCATATATTAACAAACAAATTGCCTACTGTTCATTACGGCAGCACACCCCAGAACCCGTTTTTATTATTTTTTTTATTCAATATAGTCCCCAATATAGTCTCCCCCCCCCCCCCCCATTTTAGGGGACCAGAAGTAATTGGACAATTGCCCTCACAGGAGCAAATAACAGATGTTTGTTTTTTCAGCCAACAGGTGGAATGCATCTTGTAGTGTAGCCTCTGCTTTTCTGTTTAAGTCACTGTTGTAGTAGGCAATTAAAAGCCAAGAATCAAGACTAGATTACATTACATTACATTATTGGCATTTGGCAGATGCTCTTATCCAGAGCGACGTATAGTTTACTAGACAATCCTCCCCTGGTGTAATGCAGGGTTAAGGGCCTTGCTCAAGGGCCAAACGGCTGTGTGGATCTTATTGTGGCTACACCAGGATTAGAACCACCGACCTTGCGTGTCCCAGTCATTTACCTTAACCACTACACTACAGGCTGCCTGAAAGATACTGAAAGCTCTTATACCTATGTACTATGGAAGCGATCAAATACACCTGACTAATCACAAAGTCCAATTCCATTGGGTCTAAAATTATAAGACTATACATAGGGATGCAATTCCTACACAGATGATCTGATATAACTGTATCCCCTCAAATGAAAGGCAACAGTCTGCACTTTAATCTCATATTCATGGTTTCATTTCAAATCCAAGGTACAGAGCCAAAATAACAGAAATTGTACCAAGGTACCAGAAATTGTACCAAATACTGCACCAACTAAAACATATGGAAGCTCTCTTCCAAACTGAACAGACTGAAGGCAGGTTTCCCAGATACACATTAAGACTCATCCTAGACTAAATTAATTTTCTTCATTGAATTTATCTTTTGCTCTAGGACTAGGCTTGGGGAACCAGCACTGAGATTCAGATATTGGCTTAAATATATTTTCCGTAAACACTGTTACGTTTTAATTGGCCTAAATATTAAAATTGTTTTGCAGCCTGAAATTTCAGAGAAAGACGTGGACCCCCATTTCAAAAACCTGTTCAAGAAGATTGCTGGAAATGTAAGTTTTAGGTTCAAACGGTAACTTTTTTATCATTATACGCATCGCGTAGACAATCTTCTATCCTATGGATATGGCTACTATTCAACATCATCATGGTAGTAAAAACTCCATTTACTTGAGGGAACAACTGCTTTCACTGAGGACAACAGGACACGCCAGTAGTCCATCATATACCGGAGGAAATAAAGCGGCTACATTCCCGAGGCAGCAGAGCTGGAGCCAAGATCAAGACTGTAATCCTCACTTTTACCCCTGTTGAGTTTACTATTTACTTTGTACTTTTGCACTACCACCATTGCACACAATCTACCATAGCACCTTATCATGGTCAGTATATCACAGGGCCAGTGCCTACTAGGCCTTTGTAATCAGTTCACATGCGCTTTATTTTTTACTTTTCTGTGAGTGATTTTGATCTTTATGTGTGTGAGATATGTGTGTATATGTGTGTATGTATAAACTACTGGATGCCTAAAATATCCCTCGGGATGAATAAAGTATCTGTCTATCTATCTATCTAAATACTGGAAAGAAGCAGTATGCCATCTATAGTCGCTCGACATAGTGAGGTCTGTACTTGTATGGAAGACCTGACAAATAACAAAGAAAACCAATGCATAAGGTATGAATGTGCCAGTAGGGGGCGCTTTTCACTTGATGGAGAGGTGTTAAAGTAAATTCCCAAGGGGCCACCACAGTGTCTAAAAGGCTTTTTGACCCGTGGTGCCCACATTTTGGCATACAACTGTATATGCCATGGGACTGGGCAGGTAGAAACATGCATCTATGTAGAGATGAGGATATTTAGCTGCAGGAGCTAAATATCTTCATCAGAGTCTAGATGGATTAAAACCAAAAGACGATATGATTCATTCAATTTGTTTCTATTCCTTCTGTCTTCTCATGTCGTTACCTTACAGTTATTTAGCCAACACATGTATCCAAAGCGTTTTACAGTTGATTAGACAGAGGGGCCAGGGGACCCCTGGAGAAATGTGGGGTCAAGGGCCCAACAGCTGCACAGACCTTATTGTTACCACACCGGGGCTTGAACCACCAACCTTCCACATCCCAGTCCTAGTCAAGCACATTAGCCACTATGCTATAGGCTGCCATGGTGTCATCATTGTAAATTAGATGCTGGTGCTCTGTCCTGTCTAAATTACATTTTTATGTTTTCCTCTAGGATTCTGAAGTGTCTGCTTCTGAACTTGTCAATGTTTTGAACAGTGTTGTATCCCAAAGTGAGAAACTTTTTCTTTCTTATTTGCAAAGGCAGTTCATTAACATATATACATTTGGACAGGCATATTGTCACTACTGATTTTAAAAATTATATTCTTTCAGGAGCTGATATCAAGACTGATGGCTTTACCCTTGAGACTGGTCGTCACATTGTCAGTCTTTTAGACGTATCCTTTTCTGAGAAAGTACAATTAGTTAGATACAGTAAAAAACCTTTTTAGTTACCTTCCGAGACTTCTCCAGGACCTTCAGTACAGTGTGACACGACGTTCCATTTCAACCCCTATTTCAAATTTAATTGGGTTTTCTCACTGTAATTTTCATCTTTATAGCTTATTTCATTATGTTCATTGTACTCCAGGAAATCTCATCACCCTGCTTCATTAGTAACTACTTATTCTTCTGGTCTGAACCAAATTTAATCCCAAATCAGTCAACCCTGATTTTGTTTCCAAAAGAAGAAAAAAATTGAATACCTTTAACACTCGATTTAAAAAATAAAATAAAATAAATAAATAAATTTAAAAAAGGGCCTTGACAGTTTGCAGAAAGATAGAAGTGCCAAACTGGGCCTGACTGAGTTCCATGGGCTCTGGATGAAGATCCAGAAGTACCTGGTAGGAAAACCACAGCATTTCATTATGGAGTCTTTGGGTATACTTAATGCTGTTGTACTAGATGCCTTTCTGACACTGATGTGTATCATATACCCAGAGAGGTTTGAATGACGGATCAGTTTTTTCTGCTCCCGACAGGAAATCTTCAAGGAACATGACTCAGACAATTCTGGCACCATGAGCTCACATGAGATGAGAGGAGCTCTTTCCAAAGCAGGTAAAACTATAACACCACACAGTACAGCACCACTTCCCCACTATGATAGAACCACACATCGTACACTTTGTAGTGTAATTTTCTTACGGTAATCAATAATGAATATATACAAATTTAGCAACACGGCATGCCCATTGCTAAGAATTGGCAGCAGGCTCTCCCTGCTAGTATACAGGCATGAATGAGGAAGGACAGAATTCCTTGAAACAAGCAGTGAAATTAGATCTATTGGGGGGAAGGTTCTGCTGGAGGCTGCAGTGTGTGGTAATAAACGCTGGAGGAATCGGAGGTGTCCGTAGCAGTCTCATTGACATACATACATATCCAGTTTGGGGACAATTCTTTACTGCCATGTGAACACAGCCGGGGAGGAAAATAGGGCCCTGGCTAAACCGGTTCTCACGGGCTGGATGCTTATTGGGCCTGGAACAGGTGTGTTTGTACAGTAATTGTACAACAAACAACAGAACTGCCTCATCAGTCTAATCATTTGGGAGTTTTTACATGCCATCCATTATCTTGAATGACTGAACACAACAGCCCAGCTCTTTATTCACTCTGCTGCCATTGACGGCTATAAGCCGCCCGTCTTTCTTTTGAAAGGAACAAAAGATGAAAATACACCATGTTAAACAGGAACAGACTCCAAACCTTGGTGTTGCCCCATGGTCACTGGTGTACCTGCACAGTGTTTCTCCCTGTACACATTTGGAGTTGACATTGTTTGGGACAGTTCAGTGTCACGGATTCGGGGCCCATTGTACACCATATATAACGTACTCCCATGGCTTCCCCAGGTTTTCAGATGAACAGCGACATCCTGCAGGTCATCGTGTGCCGCTACGCTGACGCTGAGTACGCCATTGACTTTGACAGCTTTGTGAGCTGCCTGATACGGCTGGAGATGCTCTTCAGTGAGTCTCATGTCTTACAACACGGCTCTACAGTATACACCTGCACAGTATACACCCGCAGGGCTCTACAGTATACACCTGCACAGTATACACCCGCAGGGCTCTACAGCATACACCTGCAGGGCTGTACAGTATACACCTGCAGGGCTCTACAGTATACACCAGCATGGCTCTACAGTATACACCAGCAGGGCTCTACAGTATACACCTGCAGGGCTCTACAGTATACACCTGCAGGGCTGTACAGTATACACCAGCATGGCTCTACAGTATACATCTGCAGGGCTGTACAGTATATACCTGCAGGGCTGTACAGTATACATCTGCAGGGCTGTACAGTATACACCTGCAGGGCTGTACAGTATACACCTGCAGGGCTCTACAGTATACACCTGCAGGGCTGTACAGTATACACCTGCAGGGCTCTACAGTATACACCAGTACAGTATACACCTGCAGGGCTGTACAGTATACACCTGCAGGGCTATACAGTATACACCTGCAGGGCTGTACAGTATACATCTGCAGGGCTGTACAGTATACACCTGCATGGCTCTACAGTATACACCTGTACAGTATACACCCACAGGGCTCTACAGTATACACCTGTACAGTATACACCTGCAGGGCTCTACAGTATACATCTGCATGGCTCTACAGTATACACCTGTACAGTATACACCCACAGGGCTCTACAGTATACACCTGTACAGTATACACCTGCAGGGCTCTACAGTATACATCTGCATGGCTCTACAGTATACACCTGCAGGGCTCTACAGTATACACCTGCAGGGCTCTACAGTATACACCTGCAGGGCTCTACAGTATACACCTGCAGGGCTGTACAGTATACACCTGCAGGGCTGTACAGTATACACCTGCAGGGCTCTACAGTATACACCTGCAGGGCTCTACAGTATACACCTGCAGGGCTGTACAGTATACACCTGCAGGGCTCTACAGTTATGCCTGCAGGGCTGTACAGTATATACCTGCAGGGCTCTACAGTATACACCTGCAGGGCTCTACAGTATACACCTGCAGGGCTGTACAGTATACACCTGCAGGGCTGTACAGTATACACCTGCAGGGCTGTACAGTATACACCTGCAGGGCTCTACAGTATACACCTGCAGGGCTCTACAGTTATGCCTGCAGGGCTGTACAGTATACACCTGCACAGCATACACCTGCAGGGCTCTACAGTTATACCTGCCAGGTATAACCAGTTCAACTCCATCCCTGAATGTATGAACAGCCATGCAAAAAAAGACTATCTACTGGCAAAATATTTCCTGTTACGTTAACATATGTAGAAATTATATTTTATTCATCACTTCATTCAGTCATTAATTTGCTTTTAATTTCTTCATCCCCATCCAAACAGAAATGTTTAAAACCCTGGACAGAGACGACAATGGAAAGATCGAGCTGAGTTTGTCGCAGGTGAGTTTCTGTACCGCAGGTGAGTTTCTGTAGCGCATCTTTGGCCAACGTGACGCCGTGTTGACATGGTCGAGGATGCCTGCTGCTCGGCACAGCACATTGCGCAAGACTGGAGTACACTCCATTTTAACAGTTACACAATGGAGAGTAGGCCCACATGGATCATACAAGGAGCCTTTATTTAACAATGTGTAACATTGACTCTTTGTGTTTCATTTCAGTGGCTGTGTCTGGCAATCAATTAAAAGATGCAGCAGAAGATTGTTATTTGCAGTCCATTGGTTTCAGCTCTCCTGAACATAACATAATCTTGACCAGACATAACCGTACTCTTGACTGGACATAACCGCACTCTTAACCGGATGATCCGGTGTAGCTACCTTTCTGAACCACAGCTTCATTCTTGCACTGCTACCATTTAGCCAAATACAGTGCTTATGCAATAATCTAATAATATGCAATATTCTAAGTACAATATAAGATAATGTAACAATATTCATTAAATGATATGCAATCATGTAATATTATGGCCATTAATAAATCTTAATAAAATCAGATGTTCTGTTGTCGTTATTTCGAATCCCATATTGCATGCTGAATGTCCTTTTTCCCTTTACAGATATTAAATCGTAAAATGAACTACAGAATTGATGGCAAAAAAGAACTACAAAATTAACTGCAAAATGGCGCTTTGGCGCCACCTTCTTGAGTAACAGGAGAGCCGCAGCCACGTTATGAAAGCTTGCCGGCTAGCATTCTAACATTATTTTTAATAGTCAACGTAGTACATCAATCATGGTACATTACACGTACCTGGGGCGTCAGACACAGCAATGCTCTTAACTGAACGATCCGGTGGAGCTCATTTCTGCATTAGCTAGTTCTAACAATATATGCTTCCATTTGTTAGCTAGTAAGTTAGCTAGCTAGCGGTGGAGCATGCTCAACATAAATATCGATAAAGATATAACACTTACCTGGAGATACATAATATTTTGCATTAATACATTAATTACAAATGCGGTCGTGTCTAACTGCGACTTGTATATGTCGTTTTATGAAGTCAAACACGTAAATTAAAAGGAGCGATCATCAAACAAACTTTCCCACAGCTTCCTTCTGACTATGTAGTAATACCCATAATGCCCAGGCACACATGAAAAGCATCATGCAGTGCCAGTGGTTGGTTACTTACGTTCAATGGTTGGTTGTCCCAGCACGAATGTACTTTTTAACTGATATTTAGAAAAGGTGTCGCTATTTCTTACATATTTTGGCTTACATATATCTTCATTGGCAACATGAAGCAGCGATTTAAGCGAAATTAAATCATTAGCATTGCAATTATGGTTTGCACGAAAACCAGCATACACAGGGGGCCCCCAGGACCACTGCTTTAGGCTATTGAAATCCACATTTAGTCAGCAAAAGCAGGAACATATCTTTCTACATAAACGTTTTAAATCATGTCACATTATATATGTGTTAGTGACAAATACCTTGGTAGGCATACATATAATAGGCTACCCAATTGCAATTACAATTTCCTAACATTGAGCCCAATACGTTGTCATTTCCAAGTTAGTTCAATGTCTTACAGCTTTTAAAGCACAACACGCGGCCTTCTTATTGTACTAATTGTAATAAAAATGTTTTAAATCCAAAAATTGACCTTTGAACATGTGTCACAGTTGGCTCTTTCAGTCATACAACGATATTCCGAGTTCAAAAATTTGCCAGCAAAGTGATCGGGAATTTCCCTTTATCCAAAGCACTGTACAATTGATGCTTCTCATTCACCCATTCATACACACACTCACACACCGACGGCGATTGGCTGCCATGCAGGAAACTGAATTTGTCCTCCAACAGCACTCAAAGGCAACTGACTGGTTTGCTGATATTGATTTTTAGCTTGACTGATTTATTAAAGCAACCGTGCTGGATGTGTGCAAGTCAATGTCAGTTTTTTCCAGGACGCACAAAATCGTTCAAACAGTCAAAATGCGTTTTTTTCATCCCTGTTTGTTGAATGTTTCGTGCGTTATGTGTTTTCATTCTCGTTCTACCCATTATGAGCGAGAGCCGGTCCACGGGGCAGTAGGATTTACTCTGTTCTTGATAAATAAAGCGATGGCCTACATAAATAACTTACCTTGGGTCTGACTTGGTTGCAGATGTTAATGTGAAAACAGAAAACAGCACACCCTGCGGCTGTCCAAGCGTATACTCACAATACCGGACTGAGCACAGACGCGCGAGCGCACCTGTGCGTTTGAGTTCTCACTGTCGCTCTTCCAGGACGAAGAACATACCGCACGAGCTTTCGCGCTGAGGCTGTCTGGTCTATTGTGCTCAAGTTCTGCCAATTAATATTTTGCATTGTGGGTCAAGAAACCACACCCCGTAGCGTAAAAAGCAGGATAAATTCCAGTGACAGGATGGCAGGTACAGCAATGGCAGGTATTGCGTCGAGACTCAAGCACAACCGTGATAAAGCGCAAGGCATCGGTTCCAATGCACGCGCGGTTAAGTACCTTGGACAGGATTTCGAGGCGTTGAGACGAGATTGCCTTGAACGTGGGCAGCTGTTTCGGGACGAGTGCTTTGAGGCTGAGCCGTCATCCCTTGGCTTCAAAGATCTTGGACCAAATTCATACAAAGTTCGAGGCATCACTTGGACACGACCCACGGTGAGTCGAATTTGTAGGCTATTATTAATGCTGTAAAATATTACGTTGGAGTAGCATTTTTGTGTGTGGAGCCAAATAAAGTTTAATATCATGTGTTTTTCTGTGGTTAATTTAACGAAAGCCTTTGTCGGCATGCAATATAGCCTACTTTATGGGCGTGTCGTGCAGCTGTTGCCCGTGTCTTAGGCGACTATAGTGGAGATCATCACAAGTTGCATTACTTGCGACTGGGACCTTTTCCAGTCGAAACTGCTATTAATTATCTGTAAGCAGTCGCCTCGACCTACTTGGACATAATTCGTTAAAAATGTGAAAAGTTTCTGATTACTTCACGGGTAATTGATCAAATAAGCCTTGTAATAAAATAGTCAATTTGGAACTTTTGGAACATTAAATATCTGTTTGAAAGCAGCCGTTCAATTGAAATTCTGTTTGCATAAGATTATATTAATTCACCCAAAACCCATGGAAGAAAGAAATAAGATACTGGGACACACCCAAAGATGTTTTGTCAACTGTTTGGACAAAAGCATTGTCTGTGTATTGTGTTCCGTGCTGAATGGCGGATTGGCAGTATTGTTTGAGTATTGCTCTTTTGGCTGAATTTCCCATACTGGTGAGTCTACTTCATGTGCCCTTACACCATGCTGACAAGCGTTGCATTGAATATTCTCAAAGAAAGACCTTAATGGATTTATACTTTTAGTAATGAAATAATTTACATAATATACATACTATATATGTATGTAGATGTGTGTACTTCCGTATGTATTACTATTCCTAATATTTGAGATATTTAGTATTTTGCTCTTGTAGCCCATCCACTTCAAGGTTAAACATGTTGTGTGTTCAGAAATGCTCTTCTGCATACACACCACTGTTGTAACACATGGGTAGTTGAGTCACTGTCGCCTTCCTGTCAGCTTTGCATTAACACGCTGGTGTAATCTGGGTCTTTTTTGTTTCAGGAGCTGTGCTCCAACCCGCTGTTCATCCATGGCGGAGCCACCAGGACCGACATCTGCCAGGGGGCTCTAGGTAGGTATAGGGGGCTCTATGTACATATAGGGTGCTCTAGGTAGGTATGGGGGGCTCTATGTACATATAGGGTGCTCTAGGTAGGTATGGGGGGCTCTATGTACATATAGGGTGCTCTAGGTAGGTATAGGGGGCTCTATGTACATCTAGGGGGCTCTAGGTAGGTTTAGGGGCTCTATGTACATATAGGGGGCTCTAGGTAGGTGTAGGATCATGCTTCTTCCACTCAGGAACTACTGCATTTTAGGAAGTGGGCTTCAGACAGGATTCAGTCACTTCTCAAAATTGGGGGGGGGGGGGGGGGGCATGCAAAAGTGGACGAAGCTTGACCAGTAGCACGACATCTGAACCAAATCATCGTTACCATGCCCCGCAGCAGTTTTCGGTGCAGTGACAGGTTTGCAGTCAAATCCATCACAAGCTAAAGCATTCCATTCACAAAACTGCCATGTCCTAATGCTGTTCAACAGGGCTTAATGCCTTTCAGAGGGCAGCAGAGGAGTCATTCGCTCTTGCAGCTAACAATGCGATCCACCCATTCATTGCACCACCAGAGAGAACCAGTCTGCAAAATCAGAGACTGCAGTTAAGAATTCAAGGTCTGTGCTGATATCTCCGACCCAGGCCTGTGCTGATATCTCTGAGCCAGGTCTGTGCTGATATCTCTGAGCCAGGTCTGTGCTGATATCTCTGACCCAGGTCTGTGCTGATATCTCTGAGCCAGGTCTGTGCTGCTACCAGAATGTTGGTGCCGTGGGTGAGCACACATGGATGTGTGCGTGTGGGCGTATATGTGCAAGTGCTTGTGTGTGTGTGTGCGTGTGTATATGTGGCATGGCATCTGCTTGCCTCTTTTTACATCACAGGCATTTGGCTGACGCTTTTACCCAAAGCGACTTACAGTTAATTTTAGACTAAGCAGGGGACAATCCACCCCTGGAGCAATGCAGCCTTGCTGAAGGGCCTAACGGCTGTGCGGATCTTATTGTGGCAATCGAACTGGTGACCTTGTGATTAACCTTAACCACTACGCTACAGGCCGACCTGACTTTGATGTTCCTGTAAATCAAAGTGAAAGGATTTTACTTTTATCCGGAATCATTGCTGTTCTTTGCGTTCTTCATATGCAGTTGCCTCATCATCCCAAAAATGAATGTTCTTCGACTCTGTTACCCAAGGAACAAAAGGAAAAATTTTAACTGCCCTATTGACTCATGGTATATTTTGCTCCTTGGTTTTGATGGGTATTGTTGTCTGTCAAACTAGTGGGGTGACAGACATTTGCGGAATGTGGGTTTTGGCTTGTGAAACCCTCATGACAGCTGAAGAACACACCCCCGCCTCCTGCCTGCCATACTTCAGGCCCCCTCTGGCACTGCTCATCTGACAGGGAGAACCAACTTGTGTTGTCTGCCGTGGGTGGAAAATTACTTTTGCTGTTTGGGCGTTTTAAATATTACCGGTGAGGTCACAGAAAGAAGGGAGTAGGCCCTAACAAGCATAATGAAGACATTGTGAACTGAGCTTGAGAGGAACAGCCCTGTATTAATAGAGTCAAAGCATTGTAAGGAGATTGTTGGTATTATACTGTGTTTGCGGAGAGTGTTTTGCTACTGCTTTTGTTGTCATCAGATTAATCTACAGGGTGCAGGTTCCCTGCGGTCACTCTAGCATTTGGAACTGTACTTACCTCTTGGGGTTTCAGCGCACTTGTCCCTGGTTCTGGGTGTGCACTTTGTTTTACTAAATGTCACTCCAGATAAGAGCATCTGCCTGTAATGTAATGTAATGTAATGTAATGTATTGTAATGTATTGTAATGTAATGTAATGTAATGTAGTGTAATGTAATGTAATGTAATGTAATGTAGTGTATTGTAATGTAATGTAATGTAATGAGACAACATTGGCAGTCATCACAGTTATCTATGCTATTTTTCTCAGTAACAATTTATGTTACAGCCCATTAATTACCTAGTATTACACAGTTGCTTGTGTTGTTATTAGGTAACTACTTTGATTACAGTGAGTACCATACCCCTGCTTAGTCTAATCAACTCTAAGTCGTTAGGTGTAAAAGCATCTGCTGAATAACAAATGGCAGCACAGGGGCCTGCTGATCATTGCAGATGCATAAAACAAACAGACTATATCCTAGCAGCATTATCAGTAATAGGGACTCATTCTATGTGCACGCAGTATGCGCAGTGCTAATTATTCACACACTGCTTTATAAATAGTATGCGGACAATGTTTGTCCTGTGTGCACTCTGTTTGCCAGGTGTAGAGTCGCTGATTCAAGCCCCCAGTCGGCATATCGGAATGGTGAACTGAATCTGGAGAGATGAAGTTCAGTCCTTAAAAGGAAAAAAGACCCTGCTGTTGGGCCCTTGAGCAAGACCCTCAACCTTTGGGGCTTTGCCCCTGTTCCCTCTCTTTCTCCCTCTCACTTACCCGACTCACAACGGTTTCCTCTGCCATTTCTGTCCGTGCGGAAGAGAACACATTCTCCATGCACCTCCCCTGGGTAAATAAAGGATAAAAAAAGATGGCTACCTCAAGATGTTGATCCATGCCCCCTGTATCCGTAGACAGTGCTGCAGTTTTCTGGGTGCGTTGCCATTTTCTGCTCTGGAGGTGGCCCCATGCCTGGCTCAGGTGTTGAACTGCTTTGATGTTCCAGGTGACTGCTGGCTCCTGGCTGCCATCGCCTCGCTCACGCTGAACAAGCAGGTGCTGGCTCGCGTGGTGCCCCCGGGCCAGAGCTTCCAGGACGACTACGCCGGGATCTTCCACTTCGAGGTGCGTCACAAATACGCTTTAAAAAGAAAACTACACTAACGTGCACATTAGCAGCAAATTTACATTACATTTACATTTTAGTCATTTGGCAGACGCTTTTAATCCAAAGTGACTTACAAGTGCATAGGTTCTACCATAAGTCAGAGCATCACATCCAGAAACTAGCAAAATACACAGGAAATGCTGTTCTAAACAGTTGTCATCAGAAGTGCATTTTTTATTTTATTTTTATTTTTTTTGGGGGGGGGGGGGGGGGGGGGGGGGGGTTAGACAAGGATAGGGATATCAGAAAGGAGGGGCAGGGGAAATCAGGAGGGAGGACTAAGGTAGAGTTTGAAAAGGTGGGTTTTGAGTCTGCGTCGAAATAGGGGGAGGGATTCTGCTGTTCTGACAGTGGTAGGCAAGTCATTCCACTACTGAGGAACCAGAACAGAAAACAGGCGTGAACGTGCAGCTCGACCGCCAGGTGCACGTAGAGAGGGAACCGTAAGGCGACCAGAGCTGGCAGACCGGAGTGGTCTAGCTGGGGATTAGGGAGTGATCAGGGATTGTATGTAAGGTGGGGCAGTCCCCTTAGCAGCCTGAAATGCCAACACTAGGGCCTTGAAACGGATGCGTGCGGCAATAGGAAGCCAGTGGAGGCCAATGAGAAGCGGGGTGACATGAGCCGACCTGGGCTGACTGGTGATCAGGCGGGCTGCAGCATTCTGGACCAGCTGGAGGGGCTTGATGGCACACGCTGGGAGACCGGCTAGGAGGGAGTTGCAGTAATCCAGGCGGGAAATGACGAGCGCCTGGACTAGGAGCTGGGTGGCTTTCTCAGTCAGGAGATGACGGATACGGTGTATATTATACAGAAAGAACCTGCAGGTTCTGGCAGTGGAGGATACTTGTGGAGCCAGGGTGAGGCAGTTATCAAGAGTCACCCCAAGATTCTTTGCCGTACGGGAGGAGGAAACTACAAAGTCCTCAACAGTCAATGAGAGGTTGATTGACGGAGTGGACTTAGCAGGGATGTAGAGAAGCTCAGTTTTGGCAAGGTTGAGCTTCAGGTGATGGGAAGTCATCCACGCAGAGATATCAGCCAAGCAGGCAGAGATCCGTGTGGTGATTTGGGTGTCGGGGGGGAAGGAAATGAAGAGTTGGGTGTCATCAGCGTAGGAATGATAAGAAAAGCCGTGGGAAGAGATAACAGAACCAAGAGACATGGTGTATAGCGAGAAGAGGAGAGGCCCAAGAACCGAGCCCTGCGGGACTCCAGTTCGTAGGGGGTGAGGGTCGGAGACTGCGCCCCTCCAAGTCACCTGGTAGGAGCGACCAGAGAGGTAGGAGGAAAACCAAGCGAGTGCAGAACCTGTGACACCCATCCCAGACAGCGATGAGAGCAGAATCTCATGGTTGACTGTATCGAAGGCGGCTGACAGGTCGAGGAAGATGAGGAGAGAGGAGAGGGATTTTGCTTTAGCAGAGTGGAGTGCCTCAGTGACCGCGAGCAGGGCGGTTTCAGTGGAGTGGCCACTCTTGAAGCCAGACTGGTTGGGGTCATGGAGATTGTTCTGGAGAAGATAAGTGGACAGTTGGGAGCAGACCGCCCGTTCCAGAGTTTTAGCGAGAAAGGGAAGAAGAGAGACAGGCCGGTAGTTGTTCAGGGCAGAGGGGTCAAGAGTAGTCCCGGGTACTTTTGTTTACAATTACATGCATCCATGTGTCACACACTACATCTGCCAATATAAGAGGCAACCTTTTTTTTTACTGTTTTTTTTACCACAGTTCTGACATACCATGTACGATTACAGTCTGCTCTATAGTTTGCACTTGCACTAAAAGTCATCTGCATTTTTGCTTGGTTGCCTTATTGAGAGATCAAGAACATTGGTCCTGCCATCTGTCCCCATTGGTATGGCTCCATGAGTGGAACAGAAATGAACCTGCTTCGCATTTCTACTCCAGTGAAATTCACTCATGCAATGCCATGCAATCTTTCTAGAAACATATTTGCTTGAGTATTATTGCAGGAATCCCTGCCACCATGGGCTTGATAGAACCAATAATGAGAACCAGTTAGACACAGAGAATTCCAACTAAAAACAAACTGGTGGCTCACTTCTCCATGTTCAAATGTTGATGTGCACTTGTTTTCATAAACACCCAGCATGTGACATTACTTTAAATGTAATCCAGTTATCCAGTGTGGCTAATGCCAGGGGTCTCTCCCCAGCACTCATCGCTGTGCTAACTGTAAAGCATAGCGGTTAAGGTACAGGACTGGCATGAACCTAATGTAGTGTAATGTAATGTAATGTAGTGTATTGTAGTGTAATGTAATGTAATGTAACTACGTTTTTACTGGGACTCCTGCAAAGCAAGCCCAGGCTATGTGTAGGGTCGGGGACTGGCGGAGAGCCAAGAGCGACACGCGAACGTGTTCGCCACAAAACTCCAGAAGGTAAATGAAACAGAAAAGGTCTGGAGACAACTCCGACCAAAATAAAAGGAACAGCCCAAAAAAACCAGCTACCAGAAAATAAAGCAACCCTTGAAAACCAGGGCGAACAACCCAACGAAAAGGAGTGCTAAAACTGAGCACCGTAAAACCCCGGACCGGGGACAAAATAAAATAACAACCTAGTATAAAAGACTAGGCGAGAAAACAAAGAACCTTGAGTCGCAGCTCAGGAAAAACACAAACCAAAAATACAAATACCGGGGACAACGTCCCTCACCCGCAAGCTCACACGAGCTGTAAAAGAAAACAAAACAAAACCTTACGGAAGGCGTCAGCCGTGCACACAGCACCAGCTAGCTGAGCGTCCTCCTTACCCTATATATTTTCTTTCTTATTTCTTTTTTTAAATCAGACAGCAAAAACAGAACCTGCACGATACCTGACTCATAACAGATAGTCTTGCCGCGTGCATACCGGCTTGGTATCAGAGCGAACAGTGAATACCAAAGCGCCGACGGAATGCCAGCAAGCGCTTTAAATACCCACCGGAGGTAGGCTCCCCTGGCACTAATGAGGGCCAGGTGAAAATAATAATAAGCCCCTGGTGGCCACACCCGGTGCTACCTCCCAACCCTGACACTATGAGGCGCAACTATTTTAAATTTGTTAGAAAAAATGTTGGTGGGAATCTCGGGTCCACGGCCCTGAATGTACAGCTGTGCAAATGAAAACATACAAAGCTGCTCATAACCTTACAGCACTATGAGCCTGACCAGGCTGCTCATAACCTTACAGCACTATGAGCCTGACCAGGCTGCTCATAACCTTACAGCTCTATGAGCCTGACCAGGCTGCTCATAACCTTACAGCACTATGAGCCTGACCAGGCTGCTCATAACCATACAGCACTATGAGCCTGACCAGGCTGCTCATAACCTTACAGCACTATGAGCCTGACCAGGCTGCTCATAACCTTACAGCACTATGAGCCTGACCAGGCCGCTCATAACCTTACAGCACTATGAGCCTGACCAGGCTGCTCATAACCTTACAGCACTATGAGCCTGACCAGGCTGCTCATAACCTTACAGCACTATGAGCCTGACCAGGCTGCTCATAACCTTACAGCTCTATGAGCCTGACCAGGCTGCTCATAACCTTACAGCACTATGAGCCTGACCAGGCTGCTCATAACCTTACAGCTCTATGAGCCGGACCAGGCTGCTCATAACCTTACAGCACTATGAGCCTGGCCAGGCTGCTCATAACCTTACAGCACTATGAGCCTGACCAGGCTGCTCATAACCATACAGCACTATGAGCCTGACTAGTGCTATTTCTGCCCCCAGTTTTGGCAGTTTGGAGAGTGGGTGGATGTGGTGATTGACGACAGGCTGCCCACCAGAGACGGGGAGCTGCTGTTCGTCCACTCAGCCGAGGGGTCTGAGTTCTGGAGCGCCCTGCTGGAGAAGGCCTACGCCAAGTGAGTCGTTTTGACCCAGTCCAGGTCCCAGTTAAATGGAGTATCTTAACCAGAAGCTTTATGCTACGTTGGAATATGGAATTTAAATGTTTAGAATTTTTGGAGTTAACATGTCAATGGAAGGTGTATATTAACAGCATGTACATCTTGCTAACCATGTCAACCGTGTATCGGTATTTTTAGTTGGCTAGGTAAGCAGTGTTTGGATAGTTAAGTTTGGTCACTTTTGCTCTGTTTCTTTGTTTCTTTGTTCAAAAAAAAAACCAAAAAAAACAATGGCCCTTGTCCTTATCTTTGTTGTACAGGTAGCAGTTGAAATTGTACTTCCCTCTAGGGTCTTTCAGCGAACTTATCCCTGGTTATGGGTATGCACTTTGTTGTACGTCGCTCTGGATAAGAGCGTCTGCCAAATGCCAATAATGTAATGTAATGTAACCCTATCACCCCCCACCCCCTATCAGGCTGAATGGGTGCTATGAGGCTCTCTCCGGTGGGAGCACGACGGAGGGGTTTGAGGACTTCACCGGGGGCATCGCGGAGACCCACGACCTGAGGCAGGCCAGCCCCCACCTCTTCAAGATCATCCAGAAGGCGCTACGGAGGGGGTCTCTGCTGGGCTGCTCCATCGACGTGCGTCCTCATCCATTCATCACAATAGTGATGACAATGACATCCATTTGACATAGCTCAGCATTAACATAGTAACAAGTATACCTCAAGTAAAATCCCTGCATCATTTATATAAAATTGCTTGATATTTAAAAGTGTCGACGTGCTAGTTGTGCCCTAAAGATGCAGGCTATGACATTGGAGTTGACTGGATAAATGTAGGCTGAATGTGAACGAGAAGGGATGCCTGGTAGAGATTGTATCAGTTCTGCCTCTCACCTGGGTCCTCTGTGTGTAGATAACAAGCTCGGCCGATTCGGAGGCCATCACGTCTCGGAAGCTGGTGAAGGGGCACGCCTACTCTGTCACCGGAGCAGAACAAGTGAGCGTCTCCTTCATTATTTCTGCCTTACTTTGGTTCATTAGGAACTTTAATTATACCAGATTCCCATTTTTGGAATTGCACAACATACTGCACATTTAAAAAAACATTTTTAAACATTAAACAAACACAACATGCTTAATACTGATTATATGATACTAATGTTTGTTGTAATGTGTATTGTACAGGTGTAATGTAATGGTTTGTGTTTATTGTACAGGTGGAATGTAATGGTTTGTGTGTATCGTACAGGTGTAATGTAATGGTTTGTGTGTATTGTACAGGTGTAATGTAATGGTTTGTGTGTACAGGTGTAATGTAATGGTTTGTGTGTATCGTACAGGTGTAATGTAATGGTTTGTGTGTATTGTACAGGTGTAATGTAATGGTTTGTGTGTACAGGTGGAATATGATGGGCAGATGGTGAAACTGATCCGCATCAGAAACCCCTGGGGGCAGGTCGAGTGGACTGGAGCCTGGAGTGATGGGTAAACTACACTGCCCTCAACAAGCACTTTAGTCTTATATTTAGAATTAAAATCTTATTTTTATAACTTTTAATGATAATTAACACACACGTATGTACTATATATATATATATATATATATATATATATATATATATATATATATATATATATACACTCACTGAGCATTTTATTAGGAACACTATACAAATACTGGGTAGTCTCCCTTTGGTCTCAAAACAGCCTCAATTCTATTATTACTTTGAGAGTCTGTTCCATGTTGACATGATTGCATCATGCAATATTTGAAATAAGTCTCATTACAAAACTAAAATGCTTGTAATGCTTAGTAATGCTACCTTAGTCCTCCCTCCTGATTTCCCCTGCCCCTCCTTTCTGATATCCCTATCCTTGTCTAACCCCCCCCCCCCAAAAAAATAAAAAAATAAATAAATAAATAAAAATGCACTTCTGATGACAACTATGTTTAGAACAGCATTTCCTGTGTATTTTGCTACTTTTTGGATGTGATGCTCTGACTTATGGTAGAACCTATGCACTTGTAAGTCGCTTTGGATTAAAAGCGTCTGCCAAATGACTAAAATGTAAATGTAAAATGTAAAGGCAATCACTTTTTTAAGTGTTGTGTTATGGTTGTGTTTTGAATTTAAATGGTTAACCATGGTCCTATCCAGAGCTTATCCAGTGGTATTGTACTAATTCTATTCCTTATTATTCATCCGCTTCTCTCGAGCGGTTGAGGCTCTGTTGTGATGAACTGGGGTTGGTGTTTGGGCTGAATCTGGTTGCATAGTGAGGCTCATAGTGAGTAATCCCAAAGCTATGTGAACTGGCCTCACGGGCCTAACCTAAACGACAGAACACCACTCCCAGCCTGGGAATGAGAGGAGCTCATTCCTTCCCCAGGTAAAGGTGTGCACAGGTACTGCACTCACGTGTGCACCACGCTGAAGCGCTCGGTTCACACTTTTACATTACACTACATTACACTTACTCTCCACACCTGAGCAGACCGAGCCGCATAGGGTGGGGGGGTCAGGCAGCATACGTAGCATAGCGGCCTGTAGTGTAGTGGTTAAGGTAAATGACTGCGACACGCAAGGTTGGTGGTTCTAATCCCGGTGTAGCCACAAGAGCAAGGCCCTTAACCATGTATTGCTCCAGGGGAGGATTGTCTCCTGCTTAGTCTAATCAACTGTATGTCGCTCTGGATAAGAGCGTCTGCCAAATGCCATTAATGTAATAATGTAATACGTTCACACTGGCAGGGGAGAAATTCCACACATGCTTTTTCTCACAGAGAGCGGTCCCTGTGCCAGGACATGCAGTGGAGTCAGAAATGCTGGGGTTTTCAACACCAGGCTTGATACGATGCTAGATACTATTTCGCTTTGAGGCAAACTAAGCAGTAGGGTCACTTTAGTAGTAGACGAGCATTGCTGGGCTGAATGGCCTGTTATGCAATGTTATGTTATACCTGTGATTGGGCTTCACTAAAAGAGAGGGGGAAAGCCATCTGCTGACTGACTGAAATGAAAATAACAACAATGAAAGCAAAATGTTTTGTATTATTATAATTGTTATGATCGATTATTTTTGGTTTTATGCTCCAGCAGATGACTAATGTGTGCTTTGTTAGGGTTGGAGTGAAAACCTACAGGACAGTAGATCTCCAGGAACAGGGTTAGGCAGTTCTGCTCTAGCTGTTGAATGAGGTGTGCTTTGTTGGGGTTGGAGTGAAAACCTACAGGACAGTAGATCTCCAGGAACAGGGTTAGGCAGCCCTGCTCTAGCTGTTGAATGAGGTGTGCTTTGTTGGGGTTGGAGTGAAAACCTACAGGACAGTAGACCTTTGTTCCCAGCACCACAGGTCAGCATGACGGGATCAGCTGTGTGGTCCCCTGGGACAGTAGACCAGCTGTTGGACTGTAGGCCTTTTTCTGATCCCTTCCTGTTTGTTTGTGCAGCTCAGCCGAGTGGCGGTACGTCAGCGAGGAGGACCGGGACCGGCTGGGGAACAGGGCAGAAGACGGAGAGTTCTGGTAAAACTCAACCATAGCTCTACTGTGCTACATCATACACTGCTGTATCATACTCAACTCTGTAATCTACTGTACCCTGCTCTAATGTCCTCTCTGTACTATATTTCATATATATCTACTCTACTGTAATGTACTTTATTATATTCTTCTCCTGTATTCTGCCGTTCTCTGTTCTGTCCTCACATGCATTCAAGATGGAGAACATTTAGAGCAAACTACGTTTGCAACAGTTACTGTTGAACAATTTTAAATGAACGTTCTGTTCAGTTCGCCACCAACGGCTTTTTCCATTAAAATGGATGCAACTTGGCTCTAACAGTGTTAGCTAGCTGATTAGTTGCTTACCTGGGGATTTTTTGAAAAAAGGTAAGAACAAATATTACGTTGACTAAAGTGCATTATAACAGCCAAATTATTGTCAACTTTCTTTCTGCATCTTTCCCATCAGCAGCCACTCTTGTTCACACTGTTAGCTAACGTTTGCAGCAAAACCCAAAAATTTTCATTGTATTATTCTGTACTGTATTGTAAATACATCACAAAGCGTTATGGGGATGACTCCGTTTTTAAAAATGTCCTTTTTGTCCCGCAGGATGTCCTTCCGTGACTTCCTGCGGCAGTATTCTCGAGTGGAGATCTGCAACCTCACCCCCGACGCCCTCACCGATGACGAGTTCCAGAAATGGGCCCTGTCCACCTTCGAGGGCAGCTGGAGGAGAGGCTCCACCGCTGGGGGCTGCCGGAACTACCCAAGTACTCACCCCGCTCAACCTGCCCAACCCCAACCCACCCTACCCCAACCCCAACCCCAACCCACCCAACCCACCCAACCCCAACCCGCCCAACCCGCCCAACCTACCCAACCCCAACCCCAACCCGCCCAACCTGTCCAACCCCAACCCGCCCAACCTACCAAACCCCAACCCCAACCCCGTCCCCAACCCCAACCCCGTCCCCAACCCCAACCCCAACCCCGTCCCCAACCCCAACCCCAACCCGCCCAACCTACCCAACCCCAACCCCTTCCCCAACCCCAACCCCAACCCGCCCAACCTACCCAACCCCAACCCCAACCCCGTCCCCTACCCCAACCCCACCCAAACCTCGCCTTCACTTTGCTTACTTCATTTTATCTCATTGATTGAGTCTCAGTGGAGCTGGACTTGTCAAAATCTGGCTCATCTGGCTCATTTCACTTGAAAGCTTAATTAAATAATTAATCATTATTCATTAATGGTGATTCGTTCTGTTGCTTCATTACTTGACCCCTTCGCCCCCTTCAAGACACCTTCTGGACCAACCCTCAGTTTGTGATAAAACTGGAGGAGGAGGACGATGACCCGGATGATGACGAGGTGGGCTGCACCTTCCTGGTGGGACTGATCCAGAAGAACCGGCGCCGGATGAGGAAGATGGGCCAGGACATGCACACCATCGGCTTTGCCATCTACGAGGTGAGCAGGCCCAGATCCTAACCTCAGCTGTGTGCACAGAATGCAGGGCGTGCCCACTACTCATGAATATCCATTTAGATCTCTTATTTTATTTAACGGTACAATAGGTAATTTCTGACTCCTAACGGAATTGCAACAACAAACAACCTCAAACCATAAAACTGTTTATGCTGCCCACAGTCTATGAATATACCGCTGATTGTGACAAATGCAACAGAGCCTGTCGTCTTTTCGTAGTATTTTTTGTCTTTTTGAAGTTTTCACTTTAGCTAACCAACTATATTGTGAGCAAGCAAGTTATTTGGCTACGTAACTGGCTAGCTATATAATTAAGATATGATAGTCTACCACAAACGATGCAGTTTGAGAGAAATAAAGGTTTAGCTAATCACGGATGATTGAACACGTAAAGAGATAAAAGGAACGTGTTGCTGCCCAAATTGCACTCCAGACAAGCGATCTCTGAAACTCTGTAAACTATTGCTTATCTAGTTAACAATACCAGTTCGCTATCAGTAACAACAAGCAAATGAGCTATTACTAGTTAGCTTCCCGAATTTACAAATATCCACCTGAAGCACAACCCTTGTGCAAATGCTACTATGTTCGTATTGCCTTTATTTTATCGTAAGTGGATATTTGTAAATTTGTCAAGTTAACTATAGCTTGTCGCTACCGATAACAAAGTGATATTGTTTTATAACTAGACTAGAGTCTCTGCTTGGATAATAAGCAATAGTATACAGCGTTTCAGTGATCGCTTTTCTGGATTACAATTTGGGCAGCTACATGAGCAATCAGAATAACCCCCCACGTCATTGGCTGTGCTATGGTAACAAACAGCAATGTGTGGAAAATGGGAGAACGGTCTGTCAATCATAGCTATTTGACAGTGCTCATTACCACACCCACATTTCCTGAACAGGCGGTGGTGACTTTAAAATTGTCATTCCATTACCAGCCAATAGGGGGCAGAACTGAGAGATAAGATAAGAGAGTTACAGGTCATATACAGGTTGACTTATATAATCCTGTATACGACATGGCTCAGGCAGTAAGAGCAGTCGTCTCATTGGCTCAGGCAGTAAGAGCAGTCGTCTCATTGGCTCAGGCAGTAAGAGCAGTCGTCTCATTGGCTCAGGCAGTAAGCGCAGTCGTCTCATTGGCTCAGGCAGTAAGCGCAGTCGTCTCATTGGCTCAGGCAGTAAGAGCAGTCGTCTCATTGGCTCAGGCAGTAAGCGCAGTCGTCTCATTGGCTCAGGCAGTAAGAGCAGTCGTCTCGTTGGCTCAGGCAGTAAGAGCAGTCGTCTCATTGGCTCAGGCAGTAAGCGCAGTCGTCTGGCAGTCGGAGGGTTGCTGGTTTGATTCCCCGCCCAGGCTGTGTCGAAGTGTCCCTGAGCAAGACACCTAACCCCCAAATGCTCCTGACGAGCTGGTCGGTGCCTTGCATGGCAGCCAATCGCCATTGGTGTGTGTGTGTGTGTATGAATGGGTGAATGAGAAGCATCAATTGTACAGCGCTTTGGATAAAGGCACTATATAAATGCCAACCATTTACCATTTACCATCTGTATATGATGAGCCGCTCAGTCTAGCAATATTTTAACTAACTAACAATTATTTTGTTCTTTTTTTGTAGGTGCCTGAGGAGGTATGTGTCAGAAGGAGGGGCTCATTACCATGGAGACAGGGAGGTCCATCACACATAACTCCTGCTGTAGCTCAAGTCATACCTGTGCAACATCCACCTATATCTGCTGCACGCAACAAGTGCATAAGACTGCTGTTTTTTTAGTCATAACTGCTCTACATTCTATTTATGGATTTCATGCTTTTCACAAGTTGAGCTGCTTTGCTGCATCCGCTAAATGGATAAAATGTAAATGTACCTGCTGCACATAATGGTGTGAGCCCTGCACCCATATCTGCTGGGCTTAACCAGTGACTCATGAGGGACTTCCATATGGGTGTGGCCATATCTGCAGTTCTTCTGTACACTAGAATAACAATAAGCTAGCAGGACAGTGCTAGATGACCTAGGAAATCTGTGAAGTAACAGACAGATCTGATTTGATGGTCGAAAATCACATTTATCTATTTTTCTTTTTTGATAAGCCCGAGAAAACCTACTAGTCATACTATTATGAATGACTATTAAGCAAACCTTGAGTTAGGCTAGTGTTTATTCTATACCATTATATTCTATAATGTTTATTCTATAGTGCAAACTGTGTTTCCCTGTATGGGATGGTTTCTGTGGTAAGGATAGTATACCTGTGTATCCTGCCACCACTAGTGTGTGTGTGTGCGTGTGTGTGTGTGTGTGTGAGTGTGTGTGTGTGTGTGTGAGTGTATGTGTGAGTGTGTGTGCGTGTGTGTGTGTGCGTGTGTGTGTGTGAGTATCCTTCAGCCCTGAGGATGTGTGTGTGCGTGTGTGTGTGTGTGTGTGTGTGAGTATCCTTCAGCCCTGAGGATGTGTGTGTGTGTGTGTGTGTGAGTGTGCGTGTGTGTGAGTGTGTGTGAGTGTGCGTGTGTGTGCGTGTGTGTGCGTGTGTGTGCGTGTGTGTGTGTGTGAGTATCCTTCAGCCCTGAGGATGTGTGTGTGTGTGTGTGTGTGTGTGTGTGAGTGTGCGTGTGTGTGCGTGTATGTGTGTGTGTGTGAGTATCCTTCAGCCCTGAGGATGTGTGTGTGTGTCCTCCAGTGCTCGGGTCAGAGGAACATCCACCTGAACCGGTCCTTCTTCCTGCGAAACGCGTCAGCGGCGCGGTCCGAGACCTTCATCAACCTGCGGGAGGTGTGCAGCCGCTTCTGCCTGCCCCCGGGGGAGTACCTCATCCTGCCCTCCACCTTCCAGCCCCAGGAGAATGGAGACTTCGTTGTGCGCGTCTTCTCCGAGAAGCAGGCCGACTTCCAGTACGCTGTCCCTAAACGAGAGCCGAGTTATTGCAGGAAAGGCCAGTTTATAGTCCAGCGACAGAGCGGCGGTCAACTGACATCGCAGAATGTTCAGAAATGTTTTTTTGTCGCCTGACGTAGACTGTGGTCGTCCTTAGCAGAAATACTCCTGTTAAGTGTATTCCACTCCAGTGTAAGGCGCACTCCAGTTGAGTATAAAATTTCGCTGCAAACAGTGACTTCACTGGATTATAAACTGGCATTCATATTTGTATGAAGTCCGTTATATTCCGTTATAACAGTACCAGGGCCTAAGGCCAGTCATGTGGTGTGGTGGGACACAACACGCACCTGAGAGGAGTGTAGACAGCATTCTGATTGGCCACTCTCCAGTCGCTGTTTATTAGAAAGGTAGAACAGGTAGAATATTTTCTGTCTGCGTTTGCACTGCTAAGAAAAACTCCTAAATTGGTTTGGACACATGCTTTTTAAACACACTGCTCCTTAAATTATTGTTCAAAAACAGCCCAGACAGGAGAAAAAGAGAGAGGGAGCTCAAATTATATTGTGTCAAGGGCGCCTGAGGCAACAGCAGCTGAAAGGTCTGGTTGGACCTACTTTACGTTTCCACAGATAACTGAAGTACTCAGAACACAAACACTGGGGATAACCAGGCTTTACTGTTTTTCTGTCTCTCTCTTTGTTTTAGAGAACTGGATGACCCTGTTGAGTCCCACGTGGAGGAGGTAAAGCTCTGCATCTGCCCATTATTTATTAACATAACAAAATGTTGAGAACAGGCCATTCAGCCCAGCAAAGCTCATCTTTTCCTACCACTAAAGTGTACCTAATGCTTAGATTACCTAAAAGCTAGATGGTAACCTGGTTTTGAAAACCCCCAGTGTCTCTGCACAATATTTATTTTCTGTTACATCGCTGCACCGTGTTCCATTCATTCAGGAAAGCCACGCCTTAAAAGGCATACATTGCTTCTGTGCAGTCTCCCAGCAGAACTGCGCAGTCTCCCAGCAGAACTGCGCAGTCGGTGTGCTGGGAGTTCATGGAATGTGCAGCTTGTGCAGTCTGGCTGCACACACTCAATCAGCCAATTATGTCCCTCTTCTAAGAGTCGAGCACAACCCATGCAGGATAACAGACAATTCCCTCAATGGACACAACAATGTAATATAAATCCATATCCTTATTTACAAAAAAACGATTGCTTACCTTTACCTGCTATTGCTCCGTGTGTGTGGCTGCAGATTGAGGTGACAGAAGAGGATGTAGGGGACCGGTTCCGCAGCCTGTTCGGACAGCTGGCTGGACATGTAAGTATCACCCCATCATTTCTCCCTTCCGAAATGTGAGAAAAGTATGTTTTTTTTATACAGTACGTTTCTAGTCCTGTGTAAACTACTGGCCCACGGGCAGAACACTGTTCATGCATCATATACATGCACATGCGCGCACACACACACACACTCACACTCTCTCTCTCTCTCACACACACACACACACAGTAATATACACACATTTTGGGCACATTATTTTATATAACAGTATCAGTATTTAATTTTGTATTATGTTTATTCTGTGCTTCTGCAGGACTGTGAAATTTCTGCTTTTGAACTGAGAAGAATTTTGAACAAAGTGGTCACCAGACGTAAGTCTCTACTTTTGGCAACAGTTGGATCTATCCGTGGCCATTTTAAATGGATCAATTGGAATGATCTGAGGCAGTGGTGTTGGCTCTGATAGATAGATAGATGGATCGATAGATAGATAGATAGATACTTTATTCATCCTGAGGGCTCTGCCAGCCCACCAGGGCGTGTTTCCTCTGCCCACTCTTTTAGGAGCTTGATGAAGTTTGTTTGAGACAGAGACAGAAAAGGCCTGCACAGTCTCTGCAATCCTTAGTATACGCCCAAACTGTCAAACAGTGTGGTGACATTTTCAAATTTAGCTCCACAACACGGGTGCCAGTCATTTCCTGTGCTTTCCTTATTAAGTGGTGCGTCACACGTTTGAATGTTTAACTGACAGAACCCTCTACCAACATTAACCCTGCTTTCATCTTCGGTTGGATTCCTCAAACTCTGAAACATGCAGTTCTTAACTCTGCTCAGTAGATGGCGGTGTGGTATAGTCAAGCAATCCCACAGAGGCCATCTGTTCAGGCTTGAGAGCGTATGTCTGTTTGAAGCAGATGACTGTTAGAGTCGATTAGGTGCTCAGGACTTCCATCTTTTCTTTTTGTTCAGGTGACGATATCAAGACCAACGGATTCAGTTTGGCAACATGCTGGAACATGGTGAACCTCCTGGATGTATCCTTACACAAGATGACACCGCCTGCCCTCACTAACACAACATTATGCATTATTATGTTACATGAGATTACACTACATTTCATAGGATTACATGAGATCTCACAACATTATATTGCACAACAATACATTATGGGATGTTAGGCTGCTCCTCTCGCTCTAGGTGAGTGGCGTATTGTCTGTTTTCAGGTGACGATGGCGGATTAGGGAACTAGGCCCAGGAGTTGCAGCTGTTGTTTTAAAGATGGATGCTGCTGCTGCATATTTTCCACACACATATTTTTCGTTGTTTTTGAGCTTTTCATATCATCTTGGAGCTTTCGGATTGTGTTCCATCCTGATTACAGTAAAACAATTGCAGTGTTGGTAGAATATTTATGCATATTTTAGGATGCATATTTTAGGGTCAAACTTCCATTTTTCCGAGCCGTTTTTTTGCATAATTATCAGATGATAAATGTTAGCACAGACAGCTGACAGCAGGAGGTGGAGGAGGGGTTAGGGGCCTACGTCACTGCCCTTTGAGAATGTTTTATGGGTTTTAGAGACTAAAATGTTATGTGTATTTGTGGGCCTTTAACATGAGTCACTTCAGTATGCACAGTAGCCAGCTGTATGAAGAGCTTATGTTAATAAGGCCCATTGGCAGAGCAGAGAACGCACTGGTCTTAATAAGGCTCATTGGCAGAGCAGAGAACGCAGTGGTCTTAATAAGGCCCATTGGCAGAGCAGAGAACGCACTGGTCTTAATAAGGCCCATTGGCAGAGCAGAGAACGCACTGGTCTTAATAAGGCCCATTGGCAGAGCAGAGAACGCACTGGTCTTAATAAGGCCCATTGGCAGAGCAGAGAACGCACTGGTCTTAATAAGGCCCATTGGCAGAGCAGAGAACGCACTGGTCTTAATAAGGCCCATTGGCAGAGCAGAGAACGCACTGGTCTTAATAAGGCCCATTGGCAGAATGCACTGGCTTTGCTTCCTTGACTGGGATCACAGAAAGATGGCACTGGGAAACTCGGCCTGGTGGAATTCAAGATCCTGTGGACCAAAATTGAAAATTACCTGGTTTGCAGAAAGCACAGCTTAATCCAAACCATAACTCTGCTGTACTGCAGAGTAGATGTGCCTGACCTTTGACCTCTGTTACAGAACTTATACCGGGAGAAGGATGTGGACAATTCAGGCTGCATGAGCTCCAGTGAAATACGTGTGGTGGTGGAGGAGGCAGGTGAGAGAGAGAGAGAGAGAGAGAAGGAGAGAGTGAGAGACAGAGTGCGGGAGAGGGAGCGAGAGAAGGAGAGAGAGAGTGTCATTATTGAGCAGTGTGTATGTCTATGCTGCCACACTTGTCACCTAATCTAACTGTATAAATATAACCAATGTTTTTCATGCATAGGGCGTATGTGGTGTTTATGCAAAAAAAACAAACAAACAAAGATTCTGCCATGTCAGTGAGATAAATCCATTCTGATTCATCTCTCTATGGTCCTCAGTGGGATCTGTCCATTCTATGATTCCTCTCTCTATGGTCCTCAGTGAGATCGGTCCATTCTATGATTCCTCTCTCTATGGTCCGCAGTGAGATCGGTCCATTCTATGATTCCTCTCTCTATGGTCCGCAGGCTTCTCCCTGAACAACGCCCTGCACCAGATTGTGGTGGCCCGTTACGGCGACTCAGACCTCACCATCGACTTCGACAATATGGTGGGCTGCCTGATCCGCCTGGAGAGCCTGTTCAGTGAGTTTATTTCCATCGTCCACTGCATGGGACATTAAGCTGTGGTCCAGACACTTCAAGACCATTCAGGAAAGATCAATGGGAAAATCCCCACTAAATGGATCTCTGCTACATCTGGCCACCTAGTCATCCATCCCTCAACTGACTGGCTACATAATCCCTTACACAATAATATTAATAATAAGAAGAAGAAGAAGAAGAAGAAGAATAAAAGATAACAAGAAAAATGTTATGACAAAATAAAAATATGAATAGGTATTAATGGGCAGGATACAAATGAGTTAAAAGGCAAATTAAGGAAGGTTTAGAGTCTAGCTATTCGAATGTTTTCATTTTTGTGCATTCACTGGCTCAGTTTCCATGCTAGCATAACGTGTAAATTAGCAACTCCGACACCATCTTATTTACACAAGGTATCATGTGTGGTCTCACAGTGCTGTAGGGCTGGGCTGACCTGGGCTAATCACAGGGCTGCATGGCTGGGCAAATCTGGGTCTCAGTGCCGTGCAGCTGGGCTGATCTGGGTCTCAGTGCTGTACAGTTGGGCTGGTCTCAGTGCTGTAAGGTCCTTCAGTGTGTGGATGAATTCTAACAGGAACACTGTCCCAACAGAAACCTTTAAGACTCTGGAAAAGGATGAGACTGGAGAAGTAGAGATGAATATCTATGAGGTAAATAAATGTTCTGCTTGAACAGGTATCCGATGGGGTCTGTATTAAGCACTTTTACAAAATCGATTTGATCCAAATCAATTGAAAAGGTATTTTATTTTTTTATTTATTCTGAAATTTCCCTCAATGCATTTCCTTCTCGGTTGTCAATGTTCAAATGCACTACAGTCTGTGAAAGGAAGTACATGCAATAGATCACTCTGCATCTTGTGTAAAATAGATCTAAAACGTTATGCTCTTGTGACCTTAATACGTGATGACCATACACTGAAACACCTCATTGTAATGACATCAGTACATATAAAAGTACACAAGATATCCATGTGATTTACTTGGTTTCACAAATGCAGTCAAGACCAACTCATTTAATTTGTGGGCCTAAGCTTCCACAAAAAATGTTTCTGGTGATTTTTTTTTTTTCTAGCTACGTTCCAATTAAAAATTAAACATTGTTGCTTTTTGGGGTGAAGTTGACTTTTAAGTGTCCAGATTACATGTAAGAATGGTATAGCATAGAACACGGTACAACTGACAGTGTTTTGTGGTGTGTGATCAGCGGGTGAGTGAGAGAGATCGGGTGTGCGATCAGCGGGTGAGTGAGAGAGATCAGGTGTGTGATCAGCAGGTGAGTGAGAGAGATCAGGTGTGTGATCAGCAGGTGAGTGAGAGAGATCAGGTGTGCGATCAGCGGGTGAGTGACAGAGATCGGGTGTGCGATCAGCGGGTGAGTGAGAGAGATCAGGTGTGTGATCAGCAGGTGAGTGAGAGAGATCAGGTGTGTGATCAGCGGGTGAGTGAGAGAGATCGGGTGTGTGATCAGCGGGTGAGTGAGAGAGATCAGGTGTGTGATCAGCAGGTGAGTGAGAGAGATCGGGTGTGCGATCAGCGGGTGAGTGAGAGAGATCGCTGATGTTTCTCATGTGTTTCTCCACAGTGGCTGACCGTGTCTATGCTATGAGATGAAGAGTGTGACAGCAAGGAGTTCACCATCTGCACCTCTGGGGCTTTCTGTTTATCTGTTGGGGGGGGGGGGGCAGTCAGACCATCCTGCGCTGACCCAGCTGTCTGTGTCTTTCATAGATCTCCTTTCTCTTGGTGCTTTTGTGGTTGTTGATCGTTTTTTGGTTTCCTCAAATCAACTGGATAGGAATGACACACATGACGGATTCAGACGCACGGCAGGAGGGTTTCTGTGAAGAGACGGAATCGGTGCGAGTCACCGGAGGCCGGGAGATTTGGGCGTAGCGCTGAGCAGAGATATTATGATATCATAAGTGTGGCTGATTATGCATTCAGTTGAATTGACTAAAGTTCAGGCACTTGATGAGGGTCGATTTGTGCAGTCCCTGAAGAGCAGGCACCAGCGAGAGAGACACAGGCTCCGAGTCTAATAATTTAAATTAAAATCAAACAAAATCACACTTTCAACTCCAAGGAATCAAACAGATGATTAATATGAATTAATGATTGCAGCCAAGCAATAATTAAGGCTGGGTGTTTGCCACAGAAAATATTTAGAAAATCATTTATGAAATTAAGCAATATCTCATGCTAAGCTGTGGGAAATTACTGAAATAACATGCCTAACTAATCGGCCAATTGCGAGGCAGCATTGCAATGCATGAATTCATGTAGATACAGATACAGATACAGGTACAGGTCAGGAGCTTCAGGTAACCATCAGAATGGGGGGAAAATGTGATCTAAGTGACTTTGACTGTGGAATGATTGTTGGTGGCAGATTTTCACATACACTAGTCTCTAGATTTTGCAAAGAATGGTGCAAAAAAACCAAAAATAAAATCCAGTGAGCAGCAGTTCTGCAGACAGAAACGAGAGACATCAGAGGAGAAGGGCCAGACTGGTCAAAGCTGACAGGAAGGTGACAGCAATGCAAATAACCACGCATTACAACAGTGGTATCCAGAAAAGCATCACTGAACACACAACACATCATAATTCTAAGTAGATAGGCTACAGCAGTAGAAGTCTAAAAAGTCTAATAAAAACCTAATAAAGTGCTCACTGAGTGTCTGCGCATTCTCAGACCAAAAATGTAAAAATACTTTTTTCATCCTAAAAATTCCAGAGGGAATGTGAGAAATGGGAGCTGGGGCAGCTGTAGTATTCATTATGACGGTGTGGAAGGGCGGTGATGGTGTCTAATCAGATTGTGGTTTGTTTGTTCAGATGTGTAACTGATTTGGATCTAAATATAATAATCTAAATAAAATCAATGGAAACAGTTGAGGCATCGCTCAGTTGTGTCTGTGCTTTCTGTGTTCCTGAGCCGACCTTTAGCTAAAATAAAAACATAATCAGAACACAAAACAATATCTGATTAAAAGTAAACTGTAAATAAAAATTAAAGGCTAAAGCAATTAATCCAGACTGAAGGGAATCTCTCCTAATGAATGCAATGCAGAGTCATATATCAGGTGGAAGAGAAACATTTTTGCAAGTACATCTGTGGAACATCAACTTTTTTTTTGCGCTTGATTGACTCACTAGTTTAATGCATTCATATGTAGTGTTATATTCTAGTCTGTAATTATTCCCGGATATGAACGTTCGCTAGTTTCCCCTCTGGTATGAACAAAATATCTACTGAATAAATCTTTCCAGAATGAAATTATTCTTTCAGACAGTTTTTGTTCCAATCATGTTCTGTTGACAACTGTCCAGTATCTGCAGGATGTTTTCCAATCTTGCCAGCATCCAAGCAGTTAAAGTGTTTAACACACACGTATTTAACCAGGTTTGCTGCAAACCGGTCCAACCAGTGCTGTCTGTGTTCTAGACTAACTGAACAAGGACTTCCTGCATGACTCAGAGGACCTGCTGAAATCATCCTGCTGACTGAACCTGAACCTTCTTGAATACGTGTAGTTTTCTGGCTGCTGGGACAGAGAAGTCTCGGGCTTCCGATTACGCAGTCTTGTTGGAGGCCATCTTGACACAGCTTGTTTAAGAATGCACCTTGCACAAAATGACTGAACAAGACCAGACTAACCTTCAAAACATGTAATCTGCTTTAAGTGCTTCAGTAGTCTGGAATGTTTGAAATGAGAGAGAATATTCCTGAACATTTTGTGAATACAGCATGTTTAACTGTCTACTGGACACATATACAGTGTAAAGTAACTATTCATAGAATTATTATTGCTAACACTTTAAAATAATGTTACATGAATTGACATTAACTAATGTAGTTAACCAAATACCAAGAAGGTAATCTCAACAGTTTTGTTAATGTATTTGTAGATCATTAATTCAAGTTAACCACATAAGTTAATGGCAATGTGTATTGCAGTGAGAAGAAAAAAACACTGTTAATGTATTTGTTAATGATTAAGTAATTATGTTTATCCCATGGTATCCCATGTATAAATATTCATCTAACTAAGATATTAGTTTGTAGTCAAATACATTAACTAATAAAATGTTAACTTCATACTTGATGTATTGACCTGAATTACACTGTATATAGTCTAATATTCTTATTTAGGCAATATAGAGTACACAAAATAAGACACAATAAAACATATTCACTGTGTCGTGTACTGTGGTAATATGCAAGCAGCAAAAAAAGTCCATTGTGGATGTGTTAGCAGTCCATTTCCATATTGATAACTTGTCAAGGTGCCGAGTTGCTCATCCGAGCGCGATTCCCCAGGACACGCTTGCACTCCCGGTGACTACGGGAGCACGGGACAATGAACCGCGGGAGCACGGGACAATGAACCGCGGGTTTGAGTTGAGACGCAGATGTCAGGTCAAAGTGCACGAAACCATCGGAGCCATCCCGGAGTAAGACGGGGCTAATTATTTTCTGTAGCGTGAGTTTATCGAAAACGAAGGCACGAGTGCATGTCAAACTCATCATACAAATTAAATATATCATCTATTGCGAAGAATGTGCTACTAGCTTATAGTGAGCTGAATTTTCACAATCTGAGCTGAAGTTTCGCAATCTTTCAAATCGACTTTAGGAATGACTTTAAACCTAATAGGGAGCAAGTTGGATGTCGGCCTAAATGATAAGTTCTTATCTTAACCGTACATCATAACTAAATCAGTTGGTGCAACCTCTTATTTCTGCAGTCTATGGGTTTAAATTAAGTTGCGTCGTAACTCCGAATTAACATTCAAACTTGCCTACATTTCACACTTACGTTATACTGGTGCAATAGGCTGCTGGACTAAGCATTATTGAGGAATTTGCAATGGGTGAAAACTGGGAAAAAGATCTAACCTGGTAAGTCCAGAGAAGCGCCGACTTCTACATGATGTAAATCTTAAAGTATTACTATATTTTCGAATACAGTCGTGTGGATGAATAATAAGTGTGTGCTGATTGATATAGATAGGTGGTAGCCCTATAGTAGCCCTTAGGCCTAATCATAAGGCAGTTACCTATAGTAGCCCATAGGTCTAATTACGCAGTTACGGGGAAATACTTCTAAATGAGGTAAAGGTACGTCCGTGCAAAAAAAGAAAAATAAATGGTGAAAACAGGTACATGTATGCGTAGGCTATGAATACACATGCAGTGAGAAGACATCCGTTTCTCAGCAATTATCAGAAGCCTTTCATACAAATACACACTCACGTTCTTTTTCTGTAACACACCTTCGTTTCGCCAAACTTTTTACCTAATAAGGCGGTAAATTATACTGCCAGGTTTCACCTTGCGCGAGCTTTACTTTCCATAAAAGGGGGGCATTTAAAACCGTCGCTTCTCATTGGTTCGTTGTTACAGTACCTGCGTCTATTTTTCACCTAGGGATTAAAAAAAAAAAGATATAGGATAATAATGTGTTGTATTTGCGGGGCCAATTTTATTAATAAAAAATGCATTTCGTCGGATATCTACGTTGTCTTAACTTCGGAGAAACTTTATAAAGTGATTGTAGAACAACAAACTGTTTTTTAAGAGACACGGAAACGGAATGGTAAAAGTTTGAGGAAGAGAGCGGAGGCGGGTTCGTGCCACTCCTTATTCTTCTTTAGATTGCACCTCCGAACGATTTTCTTTCTGACACCGCGCGCAGAGCACACACAGAGACATCCTCGAGCTCCTCCGCGTCTCCCGCCTCTACAGAACAACTATGGTGAGTTTTCTCGTTTTTATTTTTTTGGGGCTACAGATTCCTGGGAATAACAATTACCTCTGGATAATCTTTTTATTATGATTATTTTAAATATTAGTATTAGTTACGACCATAATAGCATTATTTGTAGCATATGGAAAATGGCTTTTCATCACTTTGCGGTTGGGGACTTGTACATTATAAGTAAGGTTGGAGGTCCTGTTATAACAATAGTTTTGCAGACCATATATGCCCTACAAAAACCTAATTAGTTTGTTCCATTTGAGAATAACCCATAGTTTTAACCTTGTAAGATGCAGAGTATGAATTTGAGCTGCCCCACCACAGCCCTGTGAAATATGTCAGGGCTGTGGCAGACACAGGCTTTCATGTCCAAACACGATGTGAATTCCCCCAAACTTTTGGCAGCAGTTGTCTCAAAATGCTAATATTCATGACATTTAAACAAAAAGAAAATTACACAGGTACTTTCAGGTTACATACCCCTCAACAGTGGGATATATTATTTATATATATGTATTTGTCACTTTTAAAATGTTCACGACAAGATATTTAATGGGTATGGAGGTGCCTAAACCCGTCTATGTGTGTGTGTATATATATATCTCAACTACTCACTGTGTGGTCCACACTACTGGTTTTCAAACTATGCTGCTTTTTGCTTTTTTTAAATGTCTGAATTAGACTACACCTGTTTTGAAGAATTCTTTACCCTCTTTAGTCTGATTCTGTCAGACATAGCTCTGCATGCTGTGTGGAATAAAATCCCCGTATTCAGTGTGCTAGAGTGGTTGCACGACGAGTCGTACATTCATTTTAACTGTTAAAAGTGAATTAAAGAGGTGAATCAACTGATTTGCTTAGCACCATAAGGATAATTGTATTTTGCACCTTATGGATAATTTTGTTTATCAATGAAAATGGTTTTGCTTCCTGAAATTCCAACTGCACAATGATGTTTTAGCACAAATGTCCGATGGCACATTCCATGCATGTGGAGAAGAGATGTGTAAAGTCTTGTGAGCTCTGTTATTTAGGAGCGATGTGAAACAGGTCCGCACTAGAGCGGACGTGTTCCAACATGGCTGGAATGTGGGGGAAGCTAAGTGGGCTGGCTGGATTATAACTTCAGACACTTTGCCCCGTCATGTTTCTGATCCTCAGATTGCAGTTTCAGATGTACACCACCACTGCCCTCAGAAACACCATCACTGCCCTCAGAAACACCACCACTGCCCTCAGAAACACCATCACTGCCCTCAGAAACACCACCACTGCCCTCAGAAACACCACCACTGCCCTCAGAAACACCATCACTGCCCTCAGAAACACCATCACTGCACTCAGAAACACCACTGTGCTCAGAAACACCACCCATGACCCCCTGACACATCCATATAGAACTCACTTTATGGTATTACAGATCATGTCTTCTGCTTCTTATGTGTAATTGGGAACAAATTACCATCAATTAATGCACTAATTAGTTAGCATTAACTTTCAAGCGTAGACTAATTCATACATTATGCAGCAAATTTCTTTATAAGTCTGCCTCAAAGTCCAAGTCTCACCAGACCCAAAAAAACAAAAACACCAGTATGCTTTTCAAAAATGTAATTTTAAAAGTACCTTTGAACTTCATTAAATTCAACCAACTTAAAAATTGGGAAATGGTCCGGGACACTGCAGAACGGACTCCACTGAATTAGGGTGAATAGAAATATCAACAGAAACACTTCTTTAGTAAAGGCACCACGGCTGGTATATTGCCACGGTATACGTTCAAAACTTATCATAAAAAAAGGATTAATTCACTTACTGTCTGAGGACATTTTGCATATTGTGTATGATTGAATCATTTCTAGATTTGCAAATATGCATGAGGTCATGGTGGTTCTACAAAAACTATGGGAATAGAAAACTATGAAAAGTGTGCAATACCTTATATTGCAAGGTAGAAGGTAGGATATGAATTGAGGCCTCTCCAGTGTCTGGAGTTAAACTTGCAGACAGTGCGGCCCTCCAGGACTGGAGTTAAACCTGCAGACACTGCGGCCCTCCAGGACTGGAGTTAAACCTGCAGACACTGCAGCCCTCCAGGACTGGAGTTAAACCTGCAGACACTGCGGCCCTCCAGGACTGGAGCTAAACCTGCAGACACTGTGGCCCTCCAGGACTGGAGTTAAACCTGCAGACACTGCGGCCCTCCAGGACTGGAGTTAAACCTGCAGACACTGCGGCCCTCCAGGCCTGGAGTTAAACCTGCAGACACTGCAGATTTCCACAAGATTGAACTTGATGGTATATATGAATGCAGTTATAACTTTCCCCCTCCCCCACACACTACACTTTGCTTTGCACAAAATATCGGTCTTGTGTTTACATGAAACAGCATTCATCAGCCTGCTCTGGCACAGGACATTATCCTGCTCATTTAACACCACTGGAACAGCTTCACATTTAGATTTTTTCAGATGTACTAGTTGGGGAAGGTGTAAATTGACTTCTCATAAACATTTAAAGACAATAATGTGCTTTTTTTCCCTTCACAAATATGGCAAGTTTGGAATGGATGTGGAAATGGTTTCATTGTTAAAAACACTTATATGACTTATTCAGAGCCCAACATACACCTTTTTTCCCTCAAACAATCTGGGCCAGATAAAAAACAAAAAAAACTACAGTTGTGTAAGTAGAGATTGTTGTTAAGGGTGAAACAACCTGTGCCGGATCATCTTACCAGTGCCGATACTGTCCGCTTTGCATGGGAGTAGCTGAGGAGTGCTTGGGGCCAGATTCTAGACAATCCATTCCAGACGCATCTTGTATAACAGGTTTTGATGCGTTGCTTATGTAACGGCGACACACGCTCGTACAAGCAGAAGAATGAACCCAGCGATTGTGCTGAGGCCATAGGCTGACTGGTTCGGCCTTTTCTTCATTCTGCTTTGGGTTAGAATCAGACCTTTGACTAAGTATATACCCTACGTATACTTACAAATTAATTGGATCCACTCTGAGATTATTTTATTTATTATTTGGTATTTGGGTGAGTTCCATCCAGAGAGAGAGGAGGGGGGATGGGGGGTAGAACCCTGTTCTCGGCAATCACTGCAAAAGAGAATTATGTTCTCATTATTTAGTTAACCTCAGGATTCAATCTTATCCAAAAAGGACCGGTGTGGGTGCAGGTTTTTGTTTTAGCCCAACACCACAACACCTGAATCAACTAATGAACTAATCGATTCAGGCTGGAATAAAACTAAAACCTGCACCCACTCTGATCTACCTGGCATAGGTAAAGGACACCCTTGGTCTGCCAGGCACAGGTAAAGGACACCCCTGGTCTACCTGGTACAGGTAACATGCAGTGTCTCACCCAAGTGGGGGCTGAGGCCAGGCAAATTGTAAACTAATGATTTCAAAATTATTATAAAGCAAATCAGAAGATGAAAGGTGTCATATACAGTACATATGTTCAGCCCATGGTTGTTGTTTTTGTTCTTGTTAGATTAATGTCGTCATAACGATGATGATTATCATTAATATTATTTTTATTATTTCCAACAGTCCTCCGGAGTGGCTATCGATCCATGTGTGGATGAGTATATCAATAGAATGACGATGGCGAATCACCCTTCAAAGAAGGGAGCCTGTGACCGTCTGAAGGTCACGGTTTTGTGCATAAACGAGACACATGACAGGATTGTAGTAGACAAAGCTAAAACCCGCAGCCTGAATGACTTCGACGATCAGGCGGACCTCTTCAAGCAGATCATGGACCTATTCGAAGAGACTAAGTGCTGCTACGCCGTGTACGACTGTTTCTACCACACCAGTGAACACATCGAGAAGGAGGAGCTTGTATTCATCAGCTGGTATGGGCTCTCCCCTGCACCCACATCACAGGATCTCTGCATGTTACCCACTGTAACTTATAAAACAAAAAACTGTTTTTCTTCATTTGGCTCCGATTACAAATGTCAAATTGTGGAATGCAAAAAGTATAAATTGAAAGTGGCCCCTCTCAGCATTCATGAGTTTTTATGTTCTCCAGGTGCCCTGAGGATGCGTCGATCAAGGATAAGATGATCTACTGTGCCTCATGGAAGGCACTCATATGTAAATTCCCTGGTAAGGAACTCCCTTCAGACCAGCTCACATTCCTACATTCACTGCACACTCCCATGAATATAGCTGAATGTTATTGAAGCCAAGCTGTATAGTGAAGGCTAAATGTACACTGCCCTACCTAATGTTTGAGACGATTATATTTTTTCTTGATTTGGGTCTGTTCCAATGACTGAATCCAAAGACTACTAACTGCTCCATTAGACCTGCACTAAGGAAGCAATTCAGTCGTCTAGTCAGAAACATCTGTGAAGCAATTCAGCCTTCTAGTGAGAAACATCTGTGAAGCTATTCAGCCGTCTAGTCAGAAACATCTGTGAAGCAATTCAGCCGTCTAGTCAGAAACATCTGTGAAGCAATTCAGCCGTCTAGTCAGAAACATCTGTGAAGCAATTCAGCCGTCTAGTCAGAAACATCTGTGAAGCAATTCAGCCGTCTAGTCAGAAACATCTGTGAAGCAATTCAGCCATCTAGTCAGAAACATCTGTGAAGCAATTCAGCTGTCTAGTCAGAAACATCTGTGAAGCTATTTTTCCCCAAACATTATGGCGCCTTGAAATGGGGGAGGAGGCATGTATAATGGTGAAACAAAAATGTATAAAAATACGCTTTAACAAAAGTAGTTTACAAATCTAAAATTTTGGAGTAAAGAGCCAAATCAAGAAGAAAATGTCTTTGTTCCCAACATTATAGAGGACACCAAGTCCGGTGCTTAAGGGTGCCAGTGCTAGACAACACCAGAAACAGAAATCACAGCCCATTGCCACAAGCACCTAGTCCACAGTAAATTGGAACATAGCTAGCACTGTATGCTATTTGCGCACCATGTCCGAAGTTAACAAATGAATCCTTTTACACAGCCATCAAGTATCACTGGCAGATGTGTGACAAATCAGACAAGGATCACGAGTGTCTGGTTGACAAGTTTGGAGTGAAAGGTAAAGTTGCGGAGCTGGAGGGGGTATGCCTGCACGGCCATAAGTGAACCCCGGGGAGCCGGGGAACCCGGGGAACGCCCGGGGACTCCACTGTAGCGCCACATCAGCAGGACACGCTAATCTACCGGCTTCTGTTGTTTTTTCTTCCTTTTTTATAGCTGCTGTGGATAGAGTACAATGTTGGGAAAACTGTCAACATACAATTAAGGTCTTGTGATTTGGATGGGTTGAATTGAATTTTTGATGAATAGGTGTGCATTTTGCCAAGAACAATCAGCATGCTTTTGGGTTTCCATTGTCTAAGCTCTCTTGCACAAGCACCATACGAATACGTGCAGATGGCAGCAGCACTTCCTGCTTCTTATGTCAACCATCGAGTTTGGGTGTATCCTAGATTAATCTCCAGCGCTTCTGCTATGAATCTATATAACTGTATTTCTCCAGAGCTGGCCTTGCTTTGTGTAAACGTGTGCCAGTGTCAATATGTCAATATAACTCTGTATTTCTCCAGAGCTGGCCTTGCTTTGTGTAAACGTGCGCCAGTGGAAGATGTCATGTTGCTGTGAGAGCTCTATTCCTGACCCCTCTATTAATAAAGCCATCCAATGAAACATGCAAACCTTCACGCCTCATTTTCATTTTTTACAAGGGCTTAAAAAAAAGTAGCACTGGTCTAACACACTCAAAATAATTGCAATTTCCAGAAATTAAATGTACAATAGGTAAGATTTGTGTGTTAAAACATTGTTACAAGCAAACGTCAGTGCGTTCACCATGGATAAACTGTGTTGTGGATTGAGGGTGTTTGTCGCTGCAATTCCTCTCTTGACCGCTAGGAGTCCAAAATTACCGATTGTACCTTTAAATACACTACATTTTGAAAGCTTGTATTCAATTTTTTATTTGTTTAGATGTGCAAAGGCGTATTAAAAGGTGGAGGTAAATTAAGATGAGTACTGTAAACGCAGACATTAAAACAGCCACCCAAGGAAAACAGTATACGGTATATCACCTTTTTGCATGGCATCATACCTCACCAGAGACTGATACAACCAAAATGAATATAGGACAAGGTGTAGCTACATTGTAGTTTATTTATCAAATTCACACGGTTTGTGTTGATAGCCAGCTACAGAAAGTAACCAGCAGTATTCGTTTTGCGTATGTGTACCATAAAATGTTTCTACCTTTTCAACCTGACAAAAGACACATTAATTAAAGGAAAACCATAATTGCACTTGTTGATGTACTTTTAACGTACACACTCTTTCCCTTTTCTGAACACTGATTCACTGCTGTTGGCAGGCGGCCATTTTGAGACACAGCCAGAAGCCCTGTGATGTACATTTTAATGCAATACAAAACATCAGCAGTGCGGATTAGCCCACCACCCTCTTTGAAAATGAAATGCTCATATTACTTAAAATTAGTTTTCCTTAACAATGTTTTGGAATTTACTACAGTACAATAAAGTATTTATATATTGAGGAATGCATAACTATAGTAATTGTAAGGCATTTTGGCAAGTTGTGTCATGTCTCTTCTGGCTCAAACAGAAGTTCCTTCTGTCACCTCCTCAGATTCACCCTAAGAAACAAAGAAAGAAATAGAAATAAAGGCCTTGTGATATAGCCTAAATTTAAAATACCCGGTGTACTTTGCTCAAAGGTACAAGGCAATGGCTGGAATTTCAAACCATTCCCTAAGTACACTTGAACACAAACAGTAACAAACGGTACAGCCAGCACACATACAGTAACACACGCTACACTTGCACATGTACAGTAACACACGCTACAGCCAGCACACATACAGTAACACACGCAACAGCCAGCACACATACAGTAACACACGCAACAGCCAGCACACATACAGTAACACACGCTACAGCCAGCACACATACAGTAACACACGCAACAGCCAGCACACATACAGTAACACACGCTACAGCCAGCACACATACAGTAACACACGCTACACTTGCACATGTACAGTAACATGTATGTGTGCAATGTACGTGTTGTCATATTTTTGATATTCATATCGCAATAGATTACGGTTAGCCCTTGCTAATACACTGCTAATACGCTGGGGCGGCCTGTAGCGTAGTGGTTAAGGTACATGACTGGGACATGCAAGGTCGGTGGTTCTAATCCCGGTGTAGCCACAATAAGATCCGCACAGCCGTTGGGCCCTTGAGCAAGGTCCTTAACCCCGCATTGCTCCAGGGGAGGATTGTCACCTGCTTAGTCTAATCAACTGTACATCGCTCTGGATAAGAGCGTCCGCCAAATGCCATTAATGTAATATGTTACAATGCCTTTCATTATTTTAAAATGTGATAACGATTTTATCCTAAACCATCATAAGGGACAGTTTTGTCTATTTTTAATAGGCAAAAAGCCCGTCATTTAATTTCAGAGGCATTTTCAGGTTTTTGGACCCCTAGTCAGTGCCTTTCTTCATTTTCTAAACATCTGTGAAGTTCACAGCCGGATTTATAAAGCCTTAAATAGGACCTGTGCTACTCAGCATCTTGCAGAGATATAACCTAGGGGTCCTTTCTGCTAGGCTGGGCTTGATTTGATCGCGTTAGGACTGAAGGTACCTTTCCCTGAAGCTGGTCCAGTGGAGTGTGATCCTCCTCTTTGGCGAGTTCCTCCTATAGGAAAATAAACAAAATAATCTCTAGCAGCATTGGGGTGTTAGGAGCAGCATTGGGGCGTAGGGTGCGGTAAGGAGCAGCATTGGGGCGTAGGGTGGGGTTAGGAGCAGCATCGGGGCGTAGGGTGGGGTAAGGGGCAGCATCGGGGCGTAGGGTGGGGTAAGGGGCAGCATCGGGGCGTAGGGTGGGGTTAGGAGCAGCATCGGGGCGTAGGGTGGGGTAAGGGGCAGCATTGGGGCGTAGGGTGTACCTGCTCGGACGCAGCCGCAGGGTCGGGGGTTGAGGGGTCCTCCTGCGGCCCCTTCTGCGTCTGAGGGGAGGAGGACCCACATTATACCAGTTTATACCAGTTTATACCAGCTCCCCAACCACAGAAGGACACTGCTGTCATTACGGCAGCTCTGCATCCGAGTGCAGCACTCTGCAGACTGCCTTAACCCAGGGATCATCAAACCGGGCCCTGGGTTTCTCTACCGATCGGCCAGACTCTCTTCACACCTGACTACCAGGTAAATAGTTTTTGAAGTATTTGTCTAATTAATCTACTTTTGTAAAATAAATGTATATCCATCTTGTATGTGCAGGTACACATCACGTACTTGTGTAATGTGTAATATAGCTTTTATATGTAATGTAATGTAATACAGCTTTTAAGGGGATGTATCTAGTTGTTCACAAAGTGGCTAGCATGAATGCCAACTATGGACCGCGGTAAGGTTCAAAAAGATAGTTGGTCTTTGCATAAATTTGCAAAGATTTTCTTAAACTCATGGATCCGATTGAGTTTAAGATTGAGTTTAAGATTGAGTTTGAGCATCCCGCCTTGTAGTTGGGCAGTGATTGGTTAATAGTCAGCGGAGAGTGACGGAACACCTCGGCTAGCATTGCTAACTCCACGGCTGAGCAGAGCGCCAGAGTGCAACAATGCATTGGGGTGTGGTCACTGCCCTGAACACGATCAGACAGAGAGGCTGTAACCAAGTCCTAATAACCCCAGGCCTGTCACGGAATGGCTTTCTGTGGAGCTAATACATAGGTTGGAATAAAAAAAAATAAAAAAATAAAAAATGATAATAATAATCACTTAAATTCAGCTGTATTTACGAGTGTGTAAGAATGAGCACTCAGCACTCTAACACCGTGCAGTTCAGAGAGCTCTCGCTCTGCCTGGGCATGTTCATCAGGGAGCGGCACTGACAGGCCAGGAATGCAGCTCACACACCATCAGAGCAGAACCTTCTTTTCATGACTCATTTACAAGTACATAGTCTGAAGATCAGTAGTCAGTCACTCAGGAACTGGTTCTGTTGTAGTCAAAAAACACAACAACTGTGTGGGAAAGCACTGCTCTGATTCACATAAAAATATAACATTCTAACAATACTGGAACTAGACGGCAGACTGGGTTGGGGGGGGGGGGGGGGTGTTCTATAGAGATGTGGAACAGGCAGAAGCTGGTTTGGGGGGGTTCTGTAGAGATGTGGAACAGGCAGAAGCTTGATTGGGGGGGTTCTGTAGAGATGTGGAACAGGCAGAAGCTGGTTTGGGGGGGTTCTGTAGAGATGTGGAACAGGCAGAAGCTGGTTTGGGGGGGTTCTGTAGAGATGTGGAACAGGCAGAAGCTGGTTTGGGGGGGTTCTGTAGAGATGTGGAACAGGCAGAAGCTGGTTTGGGGGGGTTCTGTAGAGATGTGGAACAGGCAGAAGCTGGTTTGGGGGGGTTCTGTAGAGATGTGGAACAGGCAGAAGCTGGTTTGGGGGGGTTCTGTAGAGATGTGGAACAGGCAGAAGCTGTTTTGGGGGGGTTCTGTAGAGATGTGGAACAGGCAGAAGCTGGTTTGGGGGGGTTCTGTAGAGATGTGGAACAGGCAGAAGCTTGTTTGGAATGGCAGGCATGCAAAGAGCAGAAGTTATGCGGAGCAACCTGCTCAGACTCCTCTGGCAGCTCCTGGTCTGGCTCCTGCTCTGGACCCTCGGTCTGCAGCTCCTCCAGGCTCTCACTCGCCTGGTCCCGCTGGCACTGGACCTGCAGGCAGGGCGCACAGTTATGAGGTCACACAGACAGGTACAGTTATGTCACCCAGGTGGAGCCCAGAGTTACGACATCACCCCAAAAGAAGGTGTAGACAGAAAAAGTAATGGCATCACTCCAGAAAGAGACAGAGTTATGACATCACCCCGGAAGGATGCACAGAGTTATGACATCACCCCGGAAGGATGCACAGAGTTATGACATCACTCCGGAAGGATGCACAGAGTTATGACACTAGAGTTGTGACATCAGTCCACAAAGGATGCAATGTTAGGATAAAAGCCCTGACAGAGTGCACAGTCATGACATGGCCCCAGACAGGATGCTGAGATCTGAGGAAACCTGAGGCTAGATACGGGGTTAGGGAAAATACATCCATGTATTGACATTACACCATCCATTTCCTCAGCTCACACCTCATTCATTCACACGCAGATGAGTGAAAAGCCTGCACGCTTTAGAGGGTTTGTGGCTGCTTCCCACAACACAGAAGAGCCCAGCACCAATCACCTGCTGCATAGCTGCGGCCATTTTGGGCACAATAAAGATGACTGAGTCATTCAGGAGTTTATGTCACGGGAGCTACAATCTGAGAACAAGTAGGGGCCACTGTTCTCCATAAAAGATGACAAAAACATAAAATGATTATTACCCCATGAGAGTAAAAATCACTCAATGGCAGAAACATTTAAAGTGGGGGAACCCCCCTGGTAGCCCTGGTCTGGAGGACCACCCTAGTTTTGGCGGTTGTCATGGTGATGTTGTGCCCAATATGTCCCAGGAGACCCTTGCAGGGGGTTGGCGGCGGCGCGCCCTCGCGCCCTAACCTCGCTGGACTCCGGCTCCACGTGGACGCCCTGCGGCCCGGAGGTCTCCTCGTCACCCTCTACCTGCTCCGCAACCTCACTCAGCTGCTCACTGACCTGCGACACGAAGCTGACACTCATAAACTGGTGCTCCGACCACAGCCATGAGCCAATCACACGCTGTCAGGGTACTCATCGTTTAGCATCTCGCACTGTTCTCTCCATAACCTGGGTAACTCTGCTTTCTCCATTTCCCTTCAAAGTATTTTTCATGAGGATCTTTATCATTAATATTTAGTCATTCTTCACAGTATCTTCATCTCATTGTAAGCCAACAGCATTTTATCAGCAACCAAAATAATCTAGTCGACCTTTAACGTGCAAATTTTGTTGAGCAGAGGAACAATACAGAAGAGCTGTGAGCAACACGGCTAATAACATTCCCAGACTAGAAAGTGCACGTGCAAGACTAAGTGTTGGCTAGCTAATACTAAGCGATACTTAAAATCGATAAATTAAACATTTGCATTAACAAGCGGGTGTACAGGTCTACCTAATAAAGTGCTCAGTGAGCATATCTGTACAACCGCCTTCTTGACTCATCGCTCCCCACTGGATGGGAGGAACCCTGCAGGGCAGTTTGACTCACCAAAGCCAGGTCCTCACTTTGTTTCTCTTCTGTCTGGGTTTCCTGCTGGCTCTGAGAGTCACTCCACAAGGTTTCCGGCTAAAAGTAAGTGCGGATAAACCGTTTTTTAAGCCCTTAAAGGAGCACGGTCACGTTTCTTTTTGTTGTTGCCAAAGTGAGAGCTGTCCGTCATATCGCTCAGGCCAGCCAAGGTAGGTTCCGTGATAGTTGTATGCTAACGTTACCGTAGGTTCCGTGATAGTTGTATGCTAACGTTAGCATAGGTTCCGTGATAGTTGTATGCTAACGTTAGCGTAGGTGCCGTGATAGTTGTATGCTAACGTTACCGTAGGTTCCGTGATAGTTGTATGCTAACGTTAGCATAGGTTCCGTGATAGTTGCATGTTAACGTTACCGTAGGTTCCGTGATAGTTGTATGCTAACGTTAGCATAGGTTCCATGGTAGTTGTATGCTAACGTTACCGTAGGTTCCGTGATAGTTGTATGCTAACATTACCGTAGGTTCCGTGATAGTTGTATGCTAACGTTAGCGTAGGTGCCGTGATAGTTGTATGCTAACGTTAGCGTAGGTGCCGTGATAGTTGTATGCTAACGTTACCGTAGGTTCCGTGACAGTTGTATGCTAACGTTAGCGTAGGTGCCGTGACAGTTGTATGCTAACGTTAGCGTAGGTTCCGTGATAGTTGTATGCTAACGTTAGCGTAGGTTCCGTGACAGTTGTATGCTAACGTTAGCGTAGGTTCCGTGATAGTTGTATGCTAACGTTAGCGTAGGTTCCGTGATAGTTGTATGCTAACATTACCGTAGGTTCCGTGATAGTTGTATGCTAACGTTAGCGTAGGTGCCGTGATAGTTGTATGCTAACGTTACCGTAGGTTCCGTGACAGTTGTATGCTAACGTTAGCGTAGGTGCCGTGATAGTTGTATGCTAACGTTACCGTAGGTTCCGTGATAGTTGTATGCTAACGTTAGCATAGGTTCCGTGATAGTTGCATGTTAACGTTACCGTAGGTTCCGTGATAGTTGTATGTTAACATTACCGTAGGTTCCGTGATAGTTGTATGCTAACGTTACCGTAGGTTCCGTGATAGTTGTATGCTAACATTACCGTAGGTTCCGTGATAGTTGTATGCTAACGTTAGCGTAGGTGCCGTGATAGTTGTATGCTAACGTTACCGTAGGTTCCGTGACAGTTGTATGCTAACGTTAGCGTAGGTGCCGTGATAGTTGTATGCTAACGTTACCGTAGGTTCCGTGATAGTTGTATGCTAACGTTAGCATAGGTTCCGTGATAGTTGCATGTTAACGTTACCGTAGGTTCCGTGATAGTTGTATGTTAACATTACCGTAGGTTCCGTGATAGTTGTATGCTAACGTTACCGTAGGTTCCGTGATAGTTGTATGCTAACATTACCGTAGGTTCCGTGATAGTTGTATGCTAACGTTAGCGTAGGTGCCGTGATAGTTGTATGCTAACGTTACCGTAGGTTCCGTGACAGTTGTATGCTAACGTTAGCGTAGGTGCCGTGATAGTTGTATGCTAACGTTACCGTAGGTTCCGTGATAGTTGTATGCTAACGTTAGCATAGGTTCCGTGATAGTTGCATGTTAACGTTACCGTAGGTTCCGTGATAGTTGTATGTTAACATTACCGTAGGTTCCGTGATAGTTGTATGCTAACGTTACCGTAGGTTCCGTGATAGTTGTATGCTAACATTACCGTAGGTTCCGTGATAGTTGTATGCTAACGTTACCGTAGGTTCCGTGATAGTTGTATGCTAACGTTAGCGCACTTTCTGGGAGTGTCATGTGATCGCCTGGACGGGTGGCCGTCAGGCTGGAGATTCAAGCCAAACACGTCCAGTGACGTCACTTAATATTTATCTGGAGGAATTATCATTGTTGTCCGTTACGCCACTATATACCTCCACAAAAGTATATGTACATATGAATATGAATATGAATGCTATTACCTACGTTTTGTATAGGCTCTCTGGAACTTCTCTGACCAGTATTGATAATCCTGTTGTACAGTAAAGGCGCGATCCCCATCCGTGAGCAAAAAATACAGCATAACTTCAGCTGAACCTAGAACTGGCTAGTGGCATGGTTTGATGCAACAACTGAGAAGCATTTTAGCGAATTACATGTTGGGGAAACCTGCCTAGACATAGCTTCGAAAAAACAATGCAGAATGCTCATTTTTGGTGATATTGTCATCAAAACAGATTTGTCCAGTGTTTTGGCTGTGGCTGTGTGATTTAGTAATACTATATAGTAGTATAGAATAGTAGGCATTTTATTTTGGGTATGTCATTTTCAAGCTTGTGTTTAGAAAAGGAGGGATACTTAAGGGGTTAAAATAACTTAATTATTCCTTTTTCTGCAGACCACACCCACCTGGTCAGCTTCTCTTAATCACAAGCATCCCAATAAAATGAGGGAGGAGGGCTTTGTGCCGGGCGATTATCTTTGTGCCGGGCGATATCTTAGTGCCGGGCGATATCTTTGTGCAGTGTAATACAGGTGTTATACCTTCAGAGAGAAGGTTTCAAATGATTTTGTCAAAGTCAGTGTTCTAGAACCCCATTGCTTTCAATAACCAATAGCGATTGTAACATCAGCATTATAATATTCATATAAGAACATTGTGAACTTACACCTGACAAAGGGTTTCTAACAAACGGACAGGTAAGCAGTGATCACCTGAACGGTATGGTCTGAATTCTCACAGGTGAGTAATGTTAACTCTCAGCACAGAAATACACAGAAATTCAAATTGATGTGACCAGAATCTTCTAGAAACGGTGAACAGTGGATCTGTTAACGAACACAAGTGCAAAGCTGATTCCTTCTTAGAATATAGCTATTCATTATTATTTTGTCATATATGGGCAGTCAACTGAAAATGGCATGCTTTTATTAATCTAAAAAATTATAACATTGATAAGATAAAATGAACATTGTTTACAAAAAAAAAAGACTGTAGAAGGCCAAACACTATGCCCAGGGGGACACCAGCAGATGAATATACGACAGAACCAAAGTTATTAACGTTGACATACTGCCCTCTGTTGTGCAGAAGAGACACCTACACTTTTGAACCCATCACAGCTCAGAGGAATCCAAAGAAGACAAAATGTCCCACTGCAGTTGGTAGTGGTAGACTGTGGGTTAGGGGGTGGAGTCCCACTGCAGTCGGTTAGGGGGTGGAGTCACTGCACCTGGTTTTTCCAGTCTTTCAAAGCAGCCAAATGAAACACAAATGAAACACTGAACTAGAACAACATGTAAGGCACGCCCGGGGTGTTGAGGCCATCTTTATCCCGTATGGAAATGGCAGGTCAGCAGTGAGTGGGGGTAGGTGTGTGCGTTCGGGGGGCGTGTGAGGGAGCTGGTTTAGACGGCAGACGCACCTCCGTCTCGTCTTCAGGCTCGTTTGGGCAGTCTGGCGAGGCGGCGCTGTCCAACTGTTTCTCCAGCTGAGCTTCCAGCAGCATCACCTGCTCCTTCAGCTGGGCAACGGGGAACAGGAGGGGCACGGGGAACAGGAGGGGAACAGGAGGGGGCACAGGGAACAGGAGGGGAACAGGAGGGGAACAGGAGGGGAACAGGAGGGGAACAGGAGGGGGAACAGGAAGGGGAACAGGAGGGGAACAGGAGGGGAACAGGAGGGGAACAGGAGGGGGCACGGGGAACAGGAAGGGGAACAGGAAGGGGAACAGGAGGGGAACAGGAGGGGAACAGGAGAGGGCACGGGTGAATGGGGGCTTCCTCATGCCATTTCTGATAAATTATTCTGGTGCACATGAACAATGCTCACACACGCCAGACCTGCAGCCAGAATATCCACCACATGAACATGTCAGTAACTGCCTGGACTGACCTCACAGTCAAACCAAATGCTGAAATGACCAAAGCACTGGCATGTAATTGGCACAGTGGTGTTTGTGTGTTTATCACTGTTCATTCCCCCCCTTTTCCAAAAACAAAATAACCTGTTGACAGGGAGAAAGGGGGTTGGATGTTGCCGCTGGCGACGCTGTACCTGGTCCGTGCTGCGGCTCTCCAGCCTCATCTTCACCGCCGCCGTCTCCAGAGCGACCACCTGCCCCAGCGCCTGCAAGAGGAGATATAGCGCCTTACACAAGCCATGCAGCATCGCCCCACTGAGCGCACTCAGATCACCGCACCAGAGCATTGTGCCCAGACGTATCAAAAGGACACGCTTAGTTTTCAGTGCGCATCATCACCTCAGCTGCTGCGATGCCTCTGCCCTGCAGCACGAGAGGTCGCACACACCGTCAGGGTGCACTGGGCTCACAGGGGGCCCCCTACAGGCCGTGCTGGAGAATTACACTCACTGACTCATTCTGAGGGGAGGATGGGAACTGTCGGCTTGTGCCACTGATTATACCTTGGTTATTTATCTGACACTTTTATCCAAAGGGATTTACAGTGGACTGAGCAGGGGACAATCGAAGACCCAACAGCTAGTATAGCCTCCTGTAACGTAACAGTGTATGTTACATTACATTATTGGCATTTGGCAGACTCTCTTATCCAGAGCGACGTACAACAAAGTGCATACCCATAAACAGGGATAAGTTCGCTGAAACACCCTAGAGGGAAGTACAATTTCAACTGCTACCTGTACAACAAAGATAAGGACAAGGGCCTTTTTTTTTTTTTTTGAGAACAAAGAAACAAAGAGACCAAAGTTAACTATCCAAACACTGCTTACCTAGCCAACTAAAAATACCGATACACAAAGCAAGTCACAGAGACAACAATTAAGGTTCACAGGGAGGTAGGGAGGGATGGGGAGAGGTGCTGCTTGAAGAGGTGTGTCTTCAGCTTGCGCTTGAAGGTGGGGAGAGATTCTACAGTTCTGACCTCAACAGGGAGACAGTAGTCGTGAGCGTGATGTGGAGGTTCGGAGAGGGGTAGGTGCCAAGCGGCCTGTGGAGGCTCAACGAAGAGGTCTGGCAGGGTGTAGGGTCTGATGATTTTTTGTAGATAAGCTGGGGAAGACCCTTTAACTGCTTGGAAGGCTAGCACCAATGTTTTGAATTTGATGCGAGCCATGACAGGCAGCCAGTGGAGGGAAGTAAGCAGGGGGGTGACGTGTGAGTATTTGGGAAGGTTGAAGACCAGACGTATGCATGTAGTATAAGTAATTTCACC
>NC_083777.1:32695141-32720141 GCF_963514075.1 Conger conger | reverse complement strand
CCGAAAAATTTTGCCTACATTAACTCCCTTTGTATCACCAGCAACTATCCTCTCTTTCAAAACCTGACACACAACCAACAACGCCACTCACTCACCCAGCAGCCTCACATACACACCGACCAATCAGAACACTCAGAACAGAAACAACCCCCATGATCTTCCCTCTTAAAGCTGCACCCCCTCATTTAGCAACAACCCTAATGATCCAGAGAACCAAATCCATAATAGATTTTAATTCCAAAAACATTTCAAAGGCGGAGGAATATCAAGAATCCAGGAATTTTTCAGGGGTAATCGTTTAAAACCAACAATGATAAGCCTTGCACATCCCAAAGGTGTTCTATTGGATTCATATCCAATGACTGGGATGGCCACTGAAGAACACTGAACTCCTTGTCATGCTCATGAAATCAGTTTGAGATGACTTTTGCTTTGTGACAAGGAGCATTATCATGCTGAAAGTAGCCATTAGAAGGTACATTGTGGCTATAAAGGGATGCCCATGGTCAGCAACAATATTCAAATAGGCTGTTGCATTCAAGCAATGATTGATTGGTATTAACAGGCCCAAAGTGTGCCAAGAAAATATTCCCCACACCACCGCCACCAGCCTGGACTGTTGACACAAGGTAGGCTGGGTCAATGGATTCATGCGTTTGCCATTTGGCACCAACAGTTATGCCAAAGTCTAAATCACTTAGATGACATTTTTCCCCCCCATTCTGATGGTTGATGTGAACATTAACTGAAGCTCCTGATCCATATCTACATGATTTTATGCATTGCCCTGCTGCCACACTTTTGGCTGATTAGAAATTCATATGAATATGTACGTGTACAGGCGTTTCTAGGTGCTCAATGATTATATACACAAAAGAGTATTCATATTCAAGACTACAGAACACTTTCCTTACTATGTTCAAAGTTTGAGTTCATTAACACCGCTGTGGTCCCAACATTCAGCTTTGGAGTACACTTACCGTAATATCTGTGTTTTTAACAACCTCTATATCTTTGAGTTGCTGAAGTTCTTCTTCCAAGGAGGTCACTTGGTTCTCTTTTTCCTTCAAACTGAGAACAGATAACATTTATAGAATAAGTGTGGGAAAGTGTGTGTACAGTCCAATGGCAAACCGCCCCTCATGATTGGAGGGAATTGTATTGGAAGGATGACACGTTTCTTTATTAAACCAGCTCAGTGTGCTGGAGGCAAACACCAATCATTATCACATTGGGTCTGCACTGTAATCCAATCTTTTTGGCAAGAAATACACAATGCTATGAAGATTCCTTAATAACCTTAAGTTAGGTTTGGTGTGTTGCTTCTGCCTCCAAACATGATGTTAGCGAGACACGAGTACCTGTTTCAAATTATTTTTACCGCAAGTAAGAAAACAAAAACAAGAAAATGGTTACAGCCTGAGTCGCCGAAACTACAAGATTTTATTGATGTGATGAAGGACATCTTTGTAATGGAAAAAGTGACACTCTCTCTAAAACTACAAGGAGGCCAATTTGAGTCATATTGGGCATGTTACTTCTATTGGCCCAGATAAGTTATATTTTGTCAATTATTGATGTAAAATACAACCCTTGTTGCTTTAATCTCCCTAACCCTGTATATCACCTGAGCTTATGTAACTGTACAAACTAAAGAGTAATGATGAGGATTATCTACACTGTAGATATGATGCTCTGTCAGTCAATTGTACTAATGGAATTTAATTTAAATATTCTTTCCCAATAAAAGCGAGGATATACGGGTAATTCAGCGTGCGTCGGCAGAGCCAAAATGGCGGCTCTCTCCAGAATCGGCCTCCTCTAATCCTGAGCTGGACCCGTCCGCTGTGCCGAATGGCTACACTCCCCTTTCTCAGGAAATACAGAAGCCATGTGTCATGCCAAATTAGTGAGTTTATTCACTGGCTCATGACTGTGCGATCATGACTTTGGAGACATCCACCGGTGAAAGTTGACGATTATGTGCAGTTTATGTCCACTGTAATGTTCGGGGCCTGACATTCTGATCTTATTATTTTCAAGCCTTATTTGGCTGTTTCATGAGTTTCATTCGGTGGACCGACAGGTTTTTCCCCATCAGTGCCACGTGAACCAATCAAATGGTTTTCCTCCCCACAGGGAAACAAAATGATTGGTGCAAATCAGAGAAAGCATATTGTAGCTCCGCCCATTGTTGCAGTCATCAAGCCTCATTCTGTCACCACAACAAACCGCCATCTTGTTTATATCACTTTCACGGTATTCTATTCGCTGAGGTGAATTTATACTGTTCACACAGGTGAGTCATGAAGAAATGTGCATGTACCTGTTTTGTAGTTCCTCGAACTCAGAGGGCTAAAAACAAAGATAAAATCTGTTAAAAAAGCTGGTGACAACCGTAATCACACATCAAAGACGAGACTGTTACAGGACATTCAGCAAGGCAATCAGGTGGTTTTTTCCCCAATTCCAAGTCATCCCAATCTTGACCAAAACACACTCAGAACAATACCTTTGCATATCATGTGTCGATTGATTTGAGAAATGCAAAGACTAGAAACATGTTAAGCTCAAACTCAAATTAATCGATGATGGGAGAGAGACTTCCTCCACCCAAAACTGGGTCTAGCGATCATGAATCAATCACTGACACCAAAACCAATCTAAATTTTCCTCTCCGCAACCAGACACCATTGTCTGATTCAGACGCAGCAAATCACCAAACCCAAGTCAGGTTAGGGGAGGAGGAGGATTCTCACACAGTCAGGTTAGAGGAGGAGGAGACGTCTCACACAGTCAGGTTAGGGGAGGAGGAGGCGTCTCACACAGTCAGGTTAGGGGAGGAGGAGGATTATCACAGTCAGGTTAGGGGAGGAGGAGGATTATCACACAGTCAGGTTCGGGGAGGAGGAGGATTATCACAGTCAGGTTAGGGGAGGAGGAGGATTATCACACAGTCAGGTTAGGGGAGGAGGAGGCTTATCACACAGTCAGGTTCGGGGAGGAGGAGGGTTATCACACAGTCAGGTTAGGGGAGGAGGAGGATTATCACAGTCAGGTTAGGGGAGGAGGAGAATTATCACACAGTCAGGTTAGGGGAGGAGGATTATCACACAGTCAGGTTAGGGGAGGAGGAGGATGATCACACAGTCAGGTTAGGGGAGGAGGAGGATGATCACACAGTCAGGTTAGGGGAGGAGGAGGATTATCACACAGTCAGGTTAGGGGAGGAGGAGGCTTATCACACAGTCAGTTTAGGGGAGGAGGAGGATTATCACACAGTCAGGTTAGGGGAGGAGGAGGATGATCACACAGTCAGGTTAGGGGAGGAGGAGGCTTATCACACAGTCAGGTTAGGGGAGGAGGAGGCGTCTCACACAGTCAGGTTAGGGGAGGAGGAGGCGTCTCACACAGTCAGGTTAGGGGAGGAGGAGGCGTCTCACACAGTCAGGTTAGGGGAGGAGGAGGATTATCACACAGTCAGGTTAGGGGAGGAGGAGGATTATCACAGTCAGGTTAGGGGAGGAGGAGGATGATCACACAATCAGGTTAGGGGAGGAGGAGGATGATCACACAGTCAGGTTAGGGGAGGAGGAGGATGATCACACAGTCAGGTTAGGGGAGGAGGAGGGTTATCACACAGTCAGGTTAGGGGAGGAGGAGGATGATCACACAGTCAGGTTAGGGGAGGAGGAGGGTTATCACACAGTCAGGTTAGGGGAGGAGGAGGATTATCACACAGTCAGGTTAGGGGAGGAGGAGGATTATCACACAGTCAGGTTAGGGGAGGAGGAGGCGTCTCACACAGTCAGGTTAGGGGAGGAGGAGGATTATCACACAGTCAGGTTAGGGGAGGAGGAGGCGTCTCACACAGTCAGGTTAGGGGAGGAGGAGGATTATCACACAGTCAGGTTAGGGGAGGAGGAGGGTTATCACACAGTCAGGTTAGGGGAGGAGGAGGATTATCACACAGTCAGGTTAGGGGAGGAGGAGGATTATCACACAGTCAGGTTAGGGGAGGAGGAGGATTATCACACAGTCAGGTTAGGGGAGGAGGAGGATTATCACACAGTCAGGTTAGGGGAGGAGGATGATTATCACACAGTCAGGTTAGGGGAGGAGGATGATCACACAGTCAGGTTAGGGTTAGGCTGCGGTGCTGACTGCTGGCAGTGCCGTATAAAAGAGACGATATCAGCCAATCAGCACACGGCCCAAAGCCCACAGACACGATCAGGAGATTGGGACGGGGTCAGGTGGGAGGGGCGGGGCCGGGGGGAAGGGGAGGGGTTGGGAAAGCGAGGGGAACGGGACACTCACAGCCAATCCGCTTTCCCGCAGCTGCTTAAGCTCCGCCTCCAGGGAGGCCACTTGGCCCTCGCTCTCCTGCAACCTGAACAGAAGGACTTTCTTTACAACAAATCAACAAAACAACAAAACAACAAATTAACCACGCTCCTTCCTTCACCTGGAGCGAAAGGCAGGCGTACCTGTGCTGCAGCAGCTCCAGCTCAGCCGGACGGGCCGCCTGCAGACAGAGACGTTTACAGACATTATGACAACAGACACGTCTCTCACCACCAGCTTACAACATTCACACCAATTCTGACTTGGATAGGACAATTTAGTCAGGAGCTTTTTCAGCCAATGGCCAGGAACAAACTGGCCAGGCGACTAAGGTGATCTCATTGGAGACCCACCGCATCGTCCATCCCCATTGGCTCTCCCGCCTCTTTCAGCTGCTTAAGCTCTGCCTCCAGGGCCTTCACTTGGCTCTCCTTCTCCTCCAAACTGAGAGAACAGCACGTTATTTTTATTTGATCTTTTCTCCCCAAACCTCTGTCACACAAAAAAAGCTGAAGTGTATTCCTAAAGTAGAAACATTTAACCCACAGCATGTTATTTCTTACAGCATGTAGCGATTGTGAAGTGACTACAGCAAGTTTAAGTGGTCTGCTGTCCAATCAAGAAAATTATGATTTTTTTGACTGTACCTCTTCTGCAGCTCCACAGTCTCTGCTGATTCGGTGAGCTGTGAAAATGAGAACGGTGAAAGCAGGTCACCTTAGGGCTCCTCCGAGCCATCATTCACACAGTTATGGCCACGCCTGAAGTATTCTGGGACATGCAGTGCCTTGTCCCAGGGTGAACAGTCATATGACTAATCTGGAGGATTGTGGGAAATGTAGTGCAGAGGGCTGACCTCCATGTCGTCCTCCACCTCCCGGCCGCGGCTGGCCTCCAGCAGGGCGCTGATGGTGCTGATCTGCTGGTGGAGCTGGGCCTTCTCCGCCTCGGCCTGGCCCAGCTGGGCCTGGAGCTCCTCCACACGGGACACCTGCTCCTTCAGCTCCACCTCCGCCCCCGTCATGCGCACCTGCAGCTCTGGGGGGGAGGCCAGGGCACGGGGTCAATCAGCCAATCACGGCAGAGTTGGCCTGCACCTCAACCTATCGGTGCGCTGGGCACCGCGTGGAGCACCTGTACTTCATGAGTGGAACTATCGTGGGGGATTAGTTATGACAATTGCACTACTATTGGGGGCAGCCTATAACCTAGTGGCTAAGGTGCTTTGACAGGGACCTGGAGGGTTGGTAGTTCAATCCCCGGTGCAGCCACAATAAGATCAGTGCAGCTGTTAGGCCTTTGAGCAAGGCCCTTAATCCCACATTGCTCCAGAGGGGGATTGACCTCTGTCTAGTCTAATCAACTGTAAGTCACTTTGGACAAAAGCATCAGCTAAATAACTAATGCATTGTAATGTAATGAAGGTTACCTCCCACAGAGCTGCTCTCCTGCCGGGCGCTCTGCAGCTCCTCCCTCAGGGCGGCGCTGAGGCTCTGCGCCTCCCGCAGCTCCTCCCCCACCTCCTCCAGCCGAGCCTGCAGAGCCCGCTCCACCTCCACCCGCTCCACCTGCAGAGGAACCGCCTGGGTCAGTCACACCTGGGACAGTCTCACCCCGCCCGCCTGGGTCAGTCACACCTGGGTCAGTCTCACCCCGCCCGCCTGGGTCAGTCACACACAGCCTGGGTCAGTCACACCTGGGTCAGTCACACCCCGCTGGGTCAGTCACACCCCGCTGGGTCAGTCACACCCCGCTGGGTCAGTCACACCGCGCTGGGTCAGTCACACCCCGCTGGGTCAGTCACACCCCGCTGGGTCAGTCACACCCCGCTGGGTCAGTCACACACAGCCTGGGTCAGTCACAGAGAGACACAGAGGGACAGCCGTGTGAAATCTGACGCAACGGGGATTACAGAAAGCAGATAAAGGCATACTTCAGGCAAGGGTGGTTAATCACTGACAAGATGAGCAAACTTTAAGCCAGAGCAAAACGCTGAGTGAGCGTTTCCTAACTTCCTGGAAATGCAGAGCAATTATTGGATTAGTTGTAGGTGCAATGTCAGTAAACAAAACATTGTATCCAATCACAGGTGAGCTCGCTCTTTCTCACACATTCAGTTACACTGACTCTCACTCTTAAAAAATATGAAAAATTTTTAAGCATCTTCTTTTATTTTGAAATGATTCACCGGCTTTGAACTGGAGGGAGGCTGGCCCAGTGAAGTGCATTCTGGTTAAGCTCATCTAGCTAAAGCCAGGAAGCATAATCATCAGCTGGTACAAAAGACATCTGCATTCTGCAGACACTGATACATGACTTATTCCAGCAGTAAGCAAATTCTCCTGGATCAAGTCCCAGATTTTCCCTTTAGTTTATTAAAGCAGGTGCAGAAAGAAGTGCAACAGAATGTCCACACCCGGCTGACTGTGAGATGTGCAGATGGGACGACGGCCCCACAGTGAGGCAGTGAAACACTGCTCTGTACTGTGCACTGTGTGGGCGGGGCCTGGCGTTGTGTGGGCGGGGCCTGGCGTTGTGTGGGCGGGGCCTGGTGCTGTGTGGGCGGGGCTGTGTTCTCACCTGGATCTGGGTCAGGTGGGCGTCTGCCGCCGCCATCTTGGTATCCAGGGCGGTGCGGTGCTGCTGCTCGGCCTGCAGGGCGTCGCTCCTCTCGCCCAGCTCCAAGCCCAGCCGCGCACAGTCCTGCCTCAGCCGTGCCAGCTCCGCATTCTGCCTGGGGGGGGGGGGGGGGGCGGGGGGGGGGGGGGGTCAGCACTGCTCAGTCCAGGACAAGCACAGACTGCTCCCTTTAATCTCAGGGTATTTACATCCCTGTCGGGTGACGTGAAGTCACATCCTTTTCTATAAACAGCCACCCCATGTCAGGTGAATTGCCCAGGTGGCTTCTCTGTTATTGGCTACATGAGACTAGGGTTAGGTTTCAGGACAGGTGGGGGGAATTTGGGGTACAGGGGGATATGGGGTACAGGAGTATTGGGATATGGGGAGCTGTTTTGTGGGGGGATATGCTCACTTGCTCTAGGCCTGGTTCAGGGGTATTGGGGTACAGGGGTATTGGGGTATGGGGATATAGGGGTACAGGACTATGGGGATATTGGGATATAGGGGTACGGGGGCGTTGCTCACTTGCTCTCGGCCTGGCTGGTGGCCTGGTTCAGGGCGTCCCGCAGGATGGAGTTCTCCTGCTGCAGACGGGCCAGCTGGGCGTTCGGACCCTTCTCCAGCTGCTCCTGCAGAGCGTGGACCTGGGGGGCACAGAGCGTTATCCCCAGTCACTCACCCCGTCAGTCCTCACCTTTACAGCACTGCGTTTAGAGCAGCTACCTGCACAGCACCTTCTCCCCCTGGTGGGCAGCTCAGGCTTGTATGAGGATGAAACCCATGACTTGTATATCCACACTTCCAAGTGACACTAACTGTAGCGGAGTGAATTCTCTCAAAACCCTTAAACTACTCTAGTAAACGAGTGCATAACGCGTGCAGTCCCACAGACGACCTCTGACCTTGGCGTTGAGCTGCTGGGCCTCGCTGACATGGTCCTGGTAGCTGGCCTGCATGCGTGCCTGAAGCGCAGCCACCTCCTGGTCACGCGCGGTGAGCTGGGCGCCCAGCCGCGCCTCCACCTGCGACACCTTGGCCTTCTCCGCAGTCAGCTCCTGTACCGGGAGGGAGGGCGCAACCTCAACACCTCACCCACCACACCGTGACAACGGGCAGCCTGTCGCCTTGTGGCTAAGGTGCCTGACCGGGACCTGGAAGGTTGGTGGTTCAAGCCCCAGCGTAGCCACCATAAGATTATTGTAGCCGTGAGCAAGGCCTTAAACTCCACATTGCTGCAGGGGGATTGAGCCCTGCTTAGTTTAATCAATTGCAGGTTGATAACTGTAATAACAAAAGTGACATCTTGCTGGTTGGGTACAAGTGATTTCAGTACAGCGACACTGTCGCTAGAGTTCACCCCGCAGACACAGCGCCCCCGGTGGCTGACCTTGCTCAGCTCTCTCAGACGGTTCCTGGCGGCGGCTGTGTCCTCCTGCTCGGTGGAGAGCTGCTTGTCCTTCTCCTCCAACTGCTTCTTCAGCGCCGTCACGGGATCCCCCTTCTGCACACACACACACACACACACACACACACACACACACACACACACAGTCAGCAACACAGACACCCAGACCAACTGAGCCTCAGAACCACGGCCGACCGTCAGCAACACAACACAGGAAGGAGGAGAAGAGTTCAGTTCAATGGGCATGGAGAGGAGGGAGCGAGACAAAAGGTTTGTGAGACATGGCAAGAGGAGTCAGGGGGAGAGGGGTCAGGGGGAGAGGGGTCAGGGGGAGAGATCTAGGAACAGTGACCCAGGGAAGGAGACGTTGGGTGGAGACAGGTGTGGGGTGGAAATTGTCATCCACCGGAATCTACAGGCCTTTAAAGGGTTGCTATTTTATTTTTTATTATGCAGCTCTTCTGTAGCTGGTTAGCCTGGGGCCTGTCTGGTTCAGCTACGGTGTGATTCACGGGCAGACTGAAACGGTTTCCTGATTGGAACACACTGATTCACCAGCCGCTCAGCACACACCCCGGGGGGGGGGGGGCATCCTTAAAGGACTGAGTCATGCTGGGGTGGGGGCCATTAATATGTAATGTGTACTCTGGACAAAACCAGACCTGTTTTGGTTTTGGATTCAAATACTTTTCTGTGCTCTATTGATCTTGCCTGGTGCATTTGATTTAATTTCTTCCAATACACCAGGCACCCTTCGTCAAATGCAGAAAAGTATTTGAATCCAAAAAACGAATACCATTTCAATCCAGGTCTGGACACAAAGGGACACTTGTGTGTAAACAACGTGTGTATCTGACGGGGATCGATACTGACAACTTGGGCAAATTCCTGCACTTCATCAATACACTGCAATTCATCAATCCCTGACAGGACAATGCCAGTTTCAGTTCCTGTGTGTGGTGTCCTCAGGACCGTAAATCATACAGCAGATTGACTACTGCAACACTACTACCAAACAAAAATCCAGAATTCCACCTCTAACCCTCGCCAACTGTCCATTTTCTCCTCTCTCCTCAGCACACCTCCCCCATCTCAGTCCTCCCTCACTGCTGAAGACTTTGCAGTATTTTTTGACGAGAAGGTCACAGACATCCGCAGCACCTTCGCGACCACTACCTCTGTGCCTGCCTCCCTTTCTGTGCCTGCCCCCTGTTTCTCCCCTTTCTGTCCCACCGCCCTACTACTTGTGCCCTGGACCCCATCCCCTCAAACCTCTTTCAGGCAATCACGCCTGACATCCTCCCGTTTGTCACCTCCCTTGTTAACTCCTCTCTGTCCTCTGGCTGTTTTCCCTCATCATTCAAGAGGGCCTACATTACCCCACTCCTAAAGAAACCCACTCTAGACCCCTCCTGCATTCAAAACTACTGTCTCTCCTTCCTTTTCTATCCAAATCCATTGAACGAGCTGCCTCCAACCAACTCTCTTCCTTCCTCTCACAGAATAACCTGCTGGACCCCTACCAGTCTGGCTTCAGACCTGGCCACTCGACGGAGACCGCACTCCTCTCCATCAATGAGTCCCTTCAGGCTGCACGAGCAACCTCCCTCTCCTCTGTCCTGATCCTTCTTGACCTCTCTGCAGCGTTCGACACGGTCAACCACTCCATCCTCTTAGCCTCCCTGGCATCTACAGGGATCTGTGGCACAATCTCATCTCACTGGCCGGCCCTCCCAGGTGTCCTGGGCTGGAAGAGTGTCAACCCCTCGCCCCCTTGTAACAGGAGTCCCCCAGGGCTCAGTCCTCGGCCCCCTCCTCTTCTCCATCTACACAAGATCCCTTGGCCCTGTTATCTCTGCTCATGGCATCTCATATCATTGTTATGCCGATGACACCCAACTCTTTCTCTCCTTCCCCCCATCAGACACACAGGTCTCTATCCGTATCTCCGCCTGCCTGAGAGACATCCAGAGCTGGATGGGCAACCACCAACCACCAATGTAAGACGGAGGTAATCTTCAACCCTGCTCTAACCTCTCCCTTCTCGGATTTTTCCATCTCACTACGGGATACCACAGTGACCTCATCCCCTAGTGCAAGAAACCTTGGAGTGGTGATGGACAACGGGCTGTCCTTCTCCGAGAACATCGCTACGGTGACCCGGGCGTGCAGGTTCTTCCTGTACAACATCCGGAAAATCCGACCCTCCTCACCACCTACTCCACTCAGCTCCTTGTTCAAGCAATGGTACTGTCCCACCTGGACTATTGCAATTCTCTGCTGGCTGGCCTTCCAGCATCTGCCATCAGACCCCTACAACTCATCCAGAATGCTGCAGCCCGTCTGGTATTCAATGTTCCCAGACATTCACATGTCACCCCCCTGCTCAGCAACCTCCACTGGCTGCCTGTTATGGCTCGCATCAAATGTAAAACTTTGGTGCTTGCGTACCAGGCAGTTAAGGGATCAGCCCCTGTATATATCCAATCACTTATCAAGACTTATACACCAGTAAGACCCCTCCGTTCTGCCACTTCGTGTGGTCTGGCGCCTCCCCCTCGCCACACCTGCACTTCTCGCTCATGACTGCTGTCTGTCCTGGCCCCACGGAGGTGGAATGACCTCCCGGTGGATGTCAGAACGGCAGAGTCTCTGACCTCCTTCAAGCGCAGACTGAAGACTCATCTCTTCAGGCTACACCTTTTCCTCCCTAACTCACCACCATGATTAGCCTCATATATGCCATAGACTGTAATGGCACTTATATAGTTGTAAAGATATTGTTGTTTTTTTTGTATTAGCTATTGTATTGTTGTACTCGGGGTATTCTAGGTGTCAACTGTGGTATGCTAGTTTGGAAGTTGATGTATTCTTCAAGGGTTCCGATTGTATCTGTATGTTTACACTAGGACTCGGAACTGTACTGTCCTCTCAGGTCCTCTTCGCACTTGTACTTGTGTTTGATCTGCACTTCGTTGTACGTCGCTCTGGATAAGAGCGTCTGCTAAATGCCTTGTAATGTAATGTAATGTAACTACATTACAGGCATTTGGCAGATGCTCTTGTCCCACGTACAACAAAGTGCATACCCATAAGCAGGGACAAGTGTGCTGAAAGACACTAGAGGAAAGCACAGTGTGCTGGGACTGAGACAGAGACAGAGTTCTCATGTGATGACTGCATTAGGAGGCGTGACTGCATACCGTGTGCCAGGCGTCCTGCACAATGCCCGCTTTGTCGGTCAGGATCTCGATGAGGCGCTGGGCCTCACCCTCGCTGAACACCATGCTGCTCACCGTGGAAACCAACGTCTTGTAGGGCAGGTAGAGCGGGGCATCTGCTGCCTCTCCGGGCACCGCTACGGAGAGAGAGAGGACACGTCAGCACGGCTACGCCACGCAGGGGCTCATCCACCATGACTTTCCTATGAGACCCGCTGCTCTCCCACAATGCCCTGGGGCAGCACTGCTCTCCCACAATGCCCTGGGGCAGCACTGCTCTCCCACAATGCCCTGGGGCAGCACTGCTCTCCCACAATGCCCTGGGGCAGCGCTGCTCTCCCACAATTCCCTGGGGCAGCGCTGCTCTCCCACAATGCCCTGGGGCAGCGCTGCTCTCCCACAATGCCCTGGGGCTGAGTGGCACTGGGGCCGGGTGGCACAGTCCTGAGCACAGAGAGACAGTCATTGGACGGGGATCGCAGCGAGGAAAATGTCCCCGCCATCGCGGCACACACCTCCCATCCCAGGGGGCCGTGCTTCAGCTTGGAGGGAGCACAGGAAGGGGCAGGAAATGGGATCTCTAACTCCAGCCCTGGAGGGCCGACATGTTGAAACACACCTTTAACTATTTGAAGAGCAGGTTTTTGGGTTTTTTTGGATTTTTTTTTCAAAATTCTATGTCAGTGTTCTAGAACTCCACTACCAGTAGAGATTACTACATCAGCAGAATGTTTAGTTACACACATTTCTGATTTTGCACATTAAAGGGTTAATATTCACACTGCCTGACCCATTCTGCATGTTTCCCCACTCAAAAGGCGGATATTTTCACCATGATATCCTCCATTAGGGGACCTGTGTATGTGCCTAAAGAACACAATGTAATGTTTATGTAATGATAAAACTGTGTGGTCTGTTGAGTGCAATAGCTAATCCAGGTCTTTGTTTAGTTTTTTCATCTGCCATGCTTCTCATTTCTGATCTCTTAATAACCCAAGGAGGCTCCCACTTAAGTACCATATTTGAGGCTTGCCAGCAGAATCACCCCCCACAGCCCCACAGCCACACTGTACACCCCAACACACTGCCCCACAGCTACACTGTACACCCCAACACACTGCCCCACAGCTACACTGTACACCCCAACACACTGCCCCACAGCCACACTGTACACCCCAACACACTGCCCCAACACACTGCCCCACAGCCACACTGTACACCCCAACACACTGCCCCACAGCTACACTGTACACCCCAACACACTGCCCCACAGCTACACTGTACACCCCAACACACTGCCCCACAGCTACACTGTACACCCCCAACACACTGCCCCACAGCTACACTGTACACCCCCAACACACTGCCCCACAGCTACACTGTACACCCCCAACACACTGCCCCACTGTACACCCCCAACACACTGCCCCAACACACTGCCCCACAGCCACACTGTACACCCCAACACACTGCCCCAACACACTGCCCCACAGCTACACTGTACACCCCCAACACACTGCCCCACTGTACACCCCAACACACTGCCCCACTGTACACCCCAACACACTGCCCCACTGTACACCCCAACACACTGCCCCACAGCCACACTGTACACCCCAACACACTGCCCCACAGCCACACTGTACACCCCCAACACACTGCCCCAACACACTGCCCCACAGCCACACTGTACGCCCCCAACACACTGCCCCACTGTACACCCCAACACACTGCCCCAACACACTGGCCCACAGTCAGCAAGCAGTCCCTCAGGAGAACAGCATGCGTCGGGGGAAAGGCCACATTCCAGGGGAAAACGCTAAGAGCCGGGAGCAGGTTAAGGCGGATTTCCCTCCTGCTAAAGAAGGCGGAGCATCAGAGAGAAGATGCCAGGATGGTCGGTAATTAAAACCTTCAGGGCCTTTTAAAACTGAAGAGCTGAAGAATGTAAGAATGGGCACTTAATGTCATAAGTCTACTTTAGCTTGTTTCATTTAAGCACGACAAGACAAACCCAGAAAATCACTGCGACTGTATCACTGTACACAACACTATGTTGCAAAACACTTACTATCCACAATGGTGACAGGTAAAAACATTTTAAACTCATAAAAAGAAATGATTGTTGCAGGGAACATTTCCGGCGATCCTTCTCATAGTATACTATGAGCCAGCGTTCTTTAAAAAGGAAAACCACTGTCACAGTTTCCCGCTTCTCCGCCCCCACTTTGGAATGGCCAATAATATTCCCAGGAGTCTGGAATGCCAATTGATACTCTGAGGACATTCCAGACTGTTCTACCGGCGGGGGAGAGCAGACGAGCGTCATGATGTCAGAGTGAACGCCACAGCGGAGCCACCCGTCACTCACCTGGTTCCGCCTTCTTCTTAGAGCCGGCCTTCTTCTTGGAGGGGGTCTCAGGCTTGGGCTCCTCCCCCTTCGGTGGGGCGGGGGTTCCCACTGGCGGGACGGCCATGACGGGAACCTCCTTGGTGACAGCCTCCAGCACGGGGGCGGGTTTGGCGGGGGCGGGGGCGGGGGCGGGGGCGGGGGCAGGGGCGGGGGCCGGCTCAACTTTGGCCACCTTCTTCTCCTTCTTCTTCTTCTCCTTGGGGGGGGAGGGGGCGGGCGGGGCGGCGGTCACCGTGGCGACGGGGGGTTCGGGGAGGGGCTCGGGCTCGGAGTCGCTGACGGTTTCCACGGCGTCGGGGGCGGGCGCGGGCAGCTTGCCGTTGGGCTTGTCCTCCTTTCTCTTGCTCCTGCTCTTCTTCTCCGGCGCCTTCTCCTTCTTCTTCTTCTCCACGCGGGGGGGCGGGGCCTTACCCAGGGCCTTGCGCTGATTGGCCAGCGCCTCCTCGTAAGACGTCTCCTTCATGGAGAAGGTGGACACCAGTGCGATGCCGATGGCCGACACCACCATGAAGCCCCCGAACACCACCATGCCCAGCGTCTGCGGGTCGTACAGGTCCATGTCTGAGGGGAAAGACACACCACTGCAGTTATGAAGCTGAAGCTTCTTATCCAACGCCACTTACAGTCACTTAGGGGCCAATCCCCCCTGGAGCAATGTGGGGTTGAGGGCCTTGCTCAAGGGCCCAACAGCAGCACTGATCTTATCTATGGCTACACTGGGGCTTGAACCACCAACCTTCCACTAGGCTATAGGGTGCCTAAAATACCTCATCTAAACACAGTTAGGCTAAACACGGTTAAGAGGTTCAGAAAATCCCAATAAAAATTCAGTCTTCCAAGACTGAATGGAGACTAAAGCCCTGGATCGATACGTACTCCAGTTCAGGAGAGAAAGGTACAGTTCGGTCGGCACGCTCAAACGCTCCAACTGACTTCATGCAAACTCCCTCTGCTACCGGAGGGGTAATCTGAGCACTGAGCTCCACGGCTGGGAACGGCTGTCTTAACAAGATATGCACACAGCTAAGCACACATCTACACGCACACATCTACACGCACACACAGCTACACACACATAGCTACACACACACAGCTACACACACACAGCTACACACACACAGCTACACGCACACATAGCTACACGCACACATAGCTACACACACAGCTACACACACACAGCTACACACACACAGCTACACACACACACAGCTACACACACACAGCTACACACACACAGCTACACACACACATCTACACACACACAGCTACACACAGTGGTGGGCGTCTCAGGCCTCAGGGTCAGAATCTCGGAGTTTCTCAGTTAGCAACAGTGTGCAAACAGCTCCAGGGGCCACTGCACAGAGCAGGCCCCCAGGAGCCACAAAGCAGGCCCCCAGGCGCCACAGAGCAGGCCCCCAGGCCGCCAAGGGCCACAGAGCAGGCCTCCAGGGGCCACAGAGCAGACCTCCAGGGGCCACAGAGCAGGCCTCCAGGAGCCACAGAGCAGGCCTCCAGGGGCCACAGAGCAGGCCTCCAGGGGCCACAGAGCAGGCCTCCAGGAGCCACAGAGCAGGCCCCCAGGAGCCACAGAGCAGGCCTCCAGGAGCCACAGAGCAGGCCTCCAGGGGCCACAGAGCAGGCCTCCAGGGGCCACAGAGCAGGCCTCCAGGAGCCACAGAGCAGGCCCCCAGGCCCACAGAGAAGGCCCCCAGCCCCCTGCAGCCCCTAAAGAAACCCAGATGTGCAGGAGCAGTACAGCAGCTGGGCCTCTCCACACTACCACAGAAGAAGAGTTCCTTTCATGAAGGACTGCAGCCTCTGGAGGAACCACGTTACGCAACGTCCACACCGGCCCCGCCCCCCTCCGCAAGATCGTCTGCTCTGCTCTACACGTCAGGAGCTTTAACCCCCCTTCTGTGGGTCACACAACACACATCTCTGCTGCGCTTCCCCCTGTAAACCCATGCTAGGGCACTCTGAAACCCCGCCCGTGGGGATTCAAAAGAGAACGGCCTCTATTCTCCTCCATGGGAGAGAGGTGTCTGTGTGTGTGTGTCTGTGTGTGTTTGTTTGTTTTGTTTGTTTGGGGAAGGTGTGCAGGCAAGGGGGCCTTCACACCCTCTCTCACTCTCACACTCTCACACTCTCACACTCTCACACTCTCACACTCTCACACTTTAAAGGGGAACAGGCTCTCATACTGCAGAAATGGGAAAAGGACATGTTGTTCCTGAAGAGGCCGAGTGGTTGCATGTTATACCTTTAACTGACCATGTGACCATGTGACCATGCACAGCCAAAACACAACTGCATGGGGCCTGGATTCTGGCTAGAAGCAGGTACACAAAAATAATTTGGTATGTTATTCCAATCATATTCCCAGTTATTCCACAAGTTATCCTCTTAGCATTCCCGTTATCCTCGCGTGCTACTTCTCCACACACAAAGGCTGCAGCTCAGCACATCAGGAATCAAACCACCACAGTTATGAAAAGGTAATGATAACATGTTTCCCTAGAGAGGAGTGGGGAGCAGAGTTGATCTTACAGAGGGGGGTGGGGGACCGCCCCCTCCCCCTGCCCCTCACACCTTACGTAACAACATTTGTACAGTAAGAGTCTATTTGGCAGCACGTGAACAACCTGTCGCATCATAAGTCCGTACACAGCATTTTCACAATAAGCTGTAATCAAATGATGCATTCGACATAATTATGCATTCGACACATTTTATATAAAAGCGCCCCAGCTGCGCGTAACCCCTACGACAAAGAATGCAGTAATGATAACCATGTGCAAAAACGCACAAAATGACTTCGTAAGTAACACATGTTGAAATATTCTAATGCATTCCGGTGGTTGCCACGGTAATGGGGAATATTCCATTTGTATATGTTGACGATGAAAAAAATCAACTTCTTACTCATGCAAATGATTGTAAACGTGACAATATCAGCGTGAGGTCGAAGGGTCGACACACAGTAAACATCCAACGGCAGGCTGCATATCGATGGTAGCCAAAGTTTGAATTGAGCAATCGCATTAGAAATGAAAAAACTTCACCTTACGCAATGAAAATTTACAAAGAGAAATCCTTCACATTTCTAAAAAAAGTAGGCTCTGTTCGGCAAAGAAGCACTTAAACTGTTATGAAATGTAAAAAAAAATGTCAACAAAAAATATAAGCGTGTTTCACGTCCAAAGTGTGTACGTTTTTTCACGACGGAATTACTTTGCTCCGATGTTCAACGGGTAAAACATCGGCCCTTTAATACGGGTCCATCGCCGCTGCAAGAGCTGAACACGTAGTCACTCCCGAGTCACAGAAGCGTGCATTCTTTTTTCTTTCAGGTAAATTCCAGCAAGAAATATCAGTAATCTATGAAATTCCATAGGACATTTAGCTGCGAAATTGTGCGTAAACATAGAGAATATTAACAAGGGAACAGACACAGGTAGATTGTCTAGGTAGACTATAATTTTTAAAAGTTAAAATTACGAAAATCAAAGCGCATCACTTGACGCTCTGCAAGCAGATGACGCTTGAATTTAAGTGACTGGTTGTTAGGCAGACAATAATATTTAATAAACAAATACTGTATCAGAAACATAGAAATTAATTCAAAGAAAATCTGCAAAGACAGAAACTTTGTATTTACATTCGAGGTTTGTTAAGTAGACTCATAAATGTAACTTGATACAATTCCTTATAACATTGCAGCTTTGAAGTTAGCCAACTTGATAAGCCAGCAATTTAGCTGCGGTTTCAAACTTTTACGGTTTGATTTACGCTGATAACCCTGTCTGTAGGCAAAACTGAGAACAAAAAAAGCCGAAGACCAGCATCGAAATGTACGTTCTGGATTTTTTCAAGTTGCATTTAATTCATTTATCCAACTCGCGAGGTTGTCAGCCAACCAGCATCAAGATACAATGGAAATCAGATTCATAACTGTATATCTGCGAGACAAAAGTCACCGTTTTAGGCAAAACAGTAAGCTGAAAATAACAATTGACTCTCACCGTGTTAACTGTTTGCAGTATTTGAAGACTGCTTCAATAACTGGAATACAGAACGATCTGTGTTTTCAAACCACTACTTTTTTCCTTCTTCCTTTTCTCCGACACGAAATATCTCTCCCCAGGCTCCCGTTTCCAGTACCTCTGAGCTGCGGCGGTCTGTGGAGTCGTGGCACTTTCTGTGAGTTGGCAAAAAGCCGGCCCTTGGGCCAGATGCAACTATTCTTGCGCACTCCTAATTGGCCAGAATGTAATCAATCAATAGAATGTAACCAACCATGTCACCGGTTTTTCAGTCAGAGGCTGAGAGAGAAGTGATAGTGGTTGCACTTTCTCGGGAGTTGTAGTTTTATTATTATCCTCGTAGTCGTTGGAACGAAAGAACTGCGCTGTAATTAAAAAACTACATTAGCCATGTGCCCAGAAAAGAAAATCTCAACAGGAGATCTTTTTGAAGTATTACGTCTCCTTAGCGACATCGCATACCGAACGACGTGGGAGCAGAATGTGGGGATTTAAATAAGTTATAAAGCATGTGCCAAAAGCGTTTACATTTTTCTCATTATTATTATTATTATTATTATTATTATTATAATTATTATTATTATTATTAGTCGCAGTAGTGGAAGTCGTTGTATTTGAATACAATTATTATATACGGGTTTCTCTTAATTTCCCAGGCTTGTACTGTATTCACTGCACATACCCACTGCATTGTGCCCCAGTGTGTTTCAGCCACAGTGTGTTTCAGCCCAGTTCAGTAATCTTCCAACAGACTGACTTTATCATTAAAATATGAATCTTGAATCTATCACCAGTGATCTATTAGTGAGAAATAAGCCTTGCAAGTAAGGCTCATTTTACCTATTTGCCAGATTAATGATCACTTGGCAAAGTGCTGTTTTTCATTCATATTATGGTTTTCAAAAAGACCTGAAAGGGTATGTTTGGTGTGCCTTCCAGGTCATTATAATGCTTTTATTATCACGCACAAGCGTGTGCAGTGCAAGATGCTGGATTCTGTGGAACAGCATGTTCCAACGAGTCCTCTTTCTTGTTAACCCTTTCATGGTCTGCTCCCCAGAAGTTTTTTCTTGTGTGCCAGTTGAAGGGCCAAAGATTTAGCCACTCTGTTACATAATAAAGACAAGACTATTGAAAAAAAGGTAAAAGTATAGTTTGAAGTGTTCATTCACATACAGTCCATGTACTGACATGAGTACGGTATTCGAACTAGAGACATCTGAATGTATTATTTCCAATGGCCACCACCTTGTCATAATTCTCTTTGAATATTTTAACAAAGAATATGATTTGCTAAATAACAAGAAAGCGTATAATGATAAAATGACAAGCAAATAAAGAAACTGACCACTCATTCTGAGCGCAATGACATGGAGAACACACTGGTGAAGCTCAGATTTCCCCCAGGTTTCTCTGGTTGTTTAAAGCCTCAGCTGTGCTGCTTGTGTTCAAAAGCACCACTGAAAAATAGCAATTTACTGAAAAGCCAAACCTTTACCGATATATTATTACAATTAAAAGAAAGATTTTTCACACAACTCACACGCATTCACTGTGTAATATACAGCGGCATGGCCCTGGCAGGGTGAAAGTCCAGGGTCTGCGAGCACACAGCAGCTCAGAGTTCAGCTGTCCATATCATAAGCTCATCCATCGCAGCTCAAATACCAAACTGATGCTAGAACAGCAATTTCAATCTTCAGCTGAAACACAGGTCCTTTCCTGTGGCTGGTAATCATTTTAATACAATAACACCTGGCCCTGCCAGCCTTTCCCACACCCTCCTGCAGTCTCTGGTCTCTGGTTGGTCTTTTGAGGCCTACGGGTCGTCTCCAGGGTAAACTCACAATGAGCCCAGTCCTCCCCACGGGCTGCATGAGCCCCCATGTCCTCCCCATGTCCTCCCCATGTCCTCCCCATGTCCTCCCCATGTCCTCCCCATGTCCTCCCCACGGGCTGCGTGCACGCTCCTGGTGATCCTGGAATGCCACTCAGAATTCCTCACACAGCAAGAAAGACAGGCAGGCAATACTTGCGGTTTAAATGAGAAAAAAAAATGCACATATGAATGTTAAAATATGAATATCGATTCTGTACAAGCCAATCGAGCCAGAAGAGTTACACCTCTATAATCTATTTGATGTTAGATTTCATGGTCATTAAATAGCATGGAAATATTTGTTAAAACCTGTCTCAAAGGAATTTCACATTGACACAGTTTACATGGGGATTAATGTGTTGAGTGTTTGGTGGAGGGGGTAACTGTCCTGGATTTGTGAAGGAACGGGATAAACAGCGTTTACCTCCTGCATTAGCGGCATTCACAGGAGAGGTAATCCACACCACACAAGGGCACGCGCTGCAGCTTATCAACTAAAATGGCATGACAGCGGGGATGGATGAGAAGAGGAACGTATGAAAATAAGATTAAAAACGCATTCTCCTGGGGAAGCCGGTCGCCGTGAGTGCAGATTGTGAGTTCGCCATCAACCAGCTCAGCCCTAATCCTGGAGTAAGGCCTCCACCGGGGACTACAGGACCCAGCATGCACTAGTTCCTCCGAACCTTAAAGCATATTTAAACTTTCTCTCCCAACAACATGGCTCAGTTTAATTTGCCATTGTTTAAGAAGAATGATGCAAAATAGGTAATAGTTTTAGTTCACTTCTCTATTTGATTCACTGATTAGCTTCAGAGACCAAATCAAAGGGCCCAGTCAGTTCTCAGCCCCGGTGTCAGTTATCCTGAAGAACATTTTGTCCCAGCGATGGCTACCTCTCCCGCTGACGTTCCCTCTGTACCCGGAGCAGGAAGCTCTGCATCTCTCCGTGACAGACTTTGCAGACAGAAAAAATAAACGCTCCTTCGAGGGAGTCTGATTGACACTTAGAACCGCATTCAGATCCAACAGACATGGTGCTATGTACTGAGGACTGACCGTCCTGTGTGTTTGAATCCTGAAATACAGGCCTCGGCAATGTTCCAACTATAATATACAGAGGATTTTACATATTCATGTTCATATTGTATATTCATATTGTATAAATGTAGCAGTACTGAGCTGATTTGTAGTTTGGTTAGGGTTTTTGCACTGTACATGTGTAATCTTTCACTTCTAAAGTAAACCTATTTATCTAAACTACTGGTGCTGGTCTAAGGTCACTGTAACTTTTAAGCAAATATCTCACACACACTCACACACACACGAACACATGCATACACAAACACACACAGAAACCAACACAGACTCCTAACCATAACCCCCAGACCAGCTGCATACTGGCCGACAGAGCCTCCATAGGGCTGATCCCTGCAGCATGTACCTGCCTCTTCATCACGACCGGGACACACTGAACACTCTGCCAACGCTGGTCATTATAAAAGGGGTTGTGGGGCTGCCCTAACACGTTTATTACTGGTGGTCTCCTTTATACTGACAATAAAGAACAGGGAAAAAGCTTCCCATCCAAAAGCCACATTTGAGTGATCCGGGAAGGTTTGAGTTAAGATTCCCTGTTTGGCTGCAAGAATATATAAAAAAGGAGTGGCTATCCACACTTCACATTTTTTTAAATGTAATTGAATAACGTTCAAAAACTTATTTTAGAAAAGTTCCTTGTGACTCAGAGACAACATCCAGGGAAGTCCATAAAAGCTGGACAAACGCTGTGCCGGGAATGTTTACCTTAACTTTCCAAACATCCCGGGAATGTTCCATGAACCAGCGATTTGTTCGCTTGGATCGTGTCGGGGGGTCAGTCGGCCTGGTGCTCAGACACAGGCCTCCTGTTCCCCCTCCAGCGAGCACTCCCTCCCAAACGCAGGACACATAGGATTCAGCAGGACGCAACACGGATCTGGGAATTCCTTGGATGTGGCACAAACACATTCCTCGGCTGGACAGGAAGCTCGGAAAACCCAGTGGAACTGGGATGAACTGGGATGAACCGTAAGAGGAGAAAAGGTAGAACATCAGAACATTCCAGAGCTGTGCCCCGGTGGAGGCCCCGCGGCGTTGCTGCGCAGGTTACAGGCGATGACATTTACAAACCGTCACTCCACATTCGGGAGAGGAAGGGGCAAAACGCACACATACATGCCACTAAGAAAGGTTATCTGTGCTGAGATAATGCAGGACAGTTGGACTGTATGTGGATCCCAGTGGTTCCACAGCCTCACTCTCTCCAGCCTCTGGGCAGAAGGTCAGATTATTTTAATTCAGTCACTTCACAAAACGAAAAGCTGTCCTCGCTGAACATTAGGGACATTTTCCAAACGCATTTTCTGAATTTGAATGGAATTGGAACCCACAGCAGACCTGGATCAAATATGTCATTATTTTGGATTCAAATACACTCAGTGAGCACTTTATTAGGTATACCTGTACACCAGTTTGTTCATGCAAATATTTAATTAGCCAATCATGTGGCAGCAACAAAATGCACTGTCAGAATGGGGAATGTGATCTAAGTGACGTTGACCGTGGAATGATTGTTGGTGGTAAACAGGTTGGTTTGAGTATCTCAGAAACTGCTGATCTCCTGGGATTGTCATGCAGAGTTTGTAGAGAATGGTGCAAAAAACAAAAAAAAACATCCAATGAGCAGCAGTTGTACGGGCAAAAACACCTTATTAATGTGCAAGGTCAGAACTGGGGCCAGACTGGTCAAAGCTGACAGGAAGGTGACAGTAATGCAACATGACAACAGTGGTATGCAGAAGAGCATCTCTGAACACACAATGTAAAATCTGGACCAGAATAACGGAAGATCAATAAGTCCAAAAATAAATACCTAATAAAATGCTCAGTGAGTGTCCTTTTCTGTACTGGACTGATCGCGGTGCAATCGAGCCCATTAAAAGGACCAGTAGGAGGAGCCCATTAAAAGGACCAGTAGGAGGGGTTTTCACCAGCAAACCGAGTAAATTGTAGAAAAGTATTTGAATCCAAAATGATTACGTATTTGACCCAGGTTCCTTTACCACACACCTGAGCCTTTTACCTGTGGCAGCTTCCACTACGATGTGTGAGATCATGAGAGCACCACGGTGGACATTGCTCGCCTCTGTCCACTCGAGAGGCTGCTTGGCTTCTTGGTCAGACAGAAACCTGCCCACTCCGCTGGCAGTCAACCCAAAATGGAGTACAGCCCACTTCAGAAGCCACAATCAGGAGGTCCTTTTCAGTGCAGTCAGGTAAAGAAACCAATCAAATCGCAACAAGTCAGTGAAGTATCCATGGCAACCAGGTGACATTGTCTCTGTTTGGATAGAGGTGGAAGGTTCAGGGTCAGAAAGTGAAAGTCCATGTCAAATCAATTCAGTTATATTTGCACAGCGCTTTTTTTACAGAATACTCAAAGGCACTTTACAGAGAAGATGAACAACAGGGCAAATAAACTTCAACTCCCAGCATGCACAAGGAAAAAACGCTCACCAGTGGCGGGAAAGAAAACTCTCAGATGGGAAGAAATCTGGAGAGCAGCCTGCCCGTGGAACCTGCCTGTGGAACCTGCCAGTGGAACCCCCCAGTGGAACCTGCCTGTGGAACCCGCCTGTGGAACCCGCCTGTGGAACCCGCCTGTGGGGGGGGGGGGAGCCCATCCTCTCTCTGCCAACTGATCTCACTCTGTAGTTCTGCTAATCATCAAACCCAGGTGACTGGAGCAAAATTCTGGGGAGGACTTTACTTTTGGAAAGTGTCATTTCCAGCTCAGTGATTGGACAGGCTCCGGAGGGCTCACTGCTGGATCAGGCGGGTGATGAAGATGCTTATCACAGCCAGTCCCGGAACAAACAGCAGAACACAGTGCAATCGCAATTATCTGTTAAATTAAATAGTGATATTGTTCATAAAAAGGCAATAAAACGCTTTATTCTGTTGACATTTCATATTAGCTGTTCTATTTCTAAATTGAAGGCAAGTTCTCATGAGATTATTTTTATTATTAATAACTAGGGTTATACTATTAGAGGAGGATATTGGGCTATGGGGAGATAATGCTGCTTAATGCACTCTCCACCTCCACACACACTACCACCCCCCCACACCACACCTCCACACACACTACCACCCCCCCACACCTCCACACACACTACCACCCCCCCACACCTCCACACACACTACCACACCCCCACACCTCCACACACACTACCACCCCCCCACATCCCACCTGCCCACACACTACCACCCCCCCACACCCCACCGCCACACACACTACCACACCCCCACACCTCCACACACACTACCACACCCCCACACCTCCACACACTACCACACCCCCACACCTCCACACACACTACCAACCCGCCCCACACCCCACCTCCACACACACTACCACCCCCCCACACCTCCACACACACTACCACCCCCCCCACACCCCCCACCAGCACGCAGACAGAGAGTGTTCAGCATTCGGGCCGGTCTTTATCTCACAGAGCCCAGGCTGAGGAAGGTGCTGCCGGGCCGGTTTCAGGGTAGACTCCAGGGTGTCCCAGAGCAGCAGAGAGAGCCGCTCATGTTCAGTCCAGCTCCAGGTCGGGCTGTTCTTTGGCTGGACACTGTGAGCGTTTACAGGGGCCTCCACGCAAGGTCCGCCTGACACAACTTCACTCCTCACACCCTCCAGAGCTCAGCAGAGTCAGGGATGCGACTGCAGCCTCACGTTGACAGGTTTTCTCTCCTTCTCTCTCCCTCGTTCTTACTGTGCGTCTGTCTCTCTGTCCTCCCCATCTTCCTTTCTTTCTCTCCCAATCTCTACCTCCACTCTTCCTCTCTACACACACATACACACACGTGTACACAGACACACACACACACACATACACACACACACACACACACAGACTTGCGCACACACCCACACACACACACGTGCACACAGACACACAAACGTGTATACACACACACACTCACAGACCAAGTCTCTCTTCTACAGACAGGCCCGCT